>NC_136005.1:451318-468818 GCF_048128805.1 Centroberyx gerrardi | reverse complement strand
CCTTTATCACTCCCCGAACGTCAGAGTGAGCGTCGGGAATTCGTATCGCAGACTGAACCTGGAGCAGAGACGGATTCATGATATTACTGAAGTGAATTCCAGTGTTGGACTAAGACTAAGAAGGCAGGGCTTGTGTGTGTTTTTCCTTCAGTGGAGGAGAGCTACTGTTTTTGTCAGCCATCTTTGTTCTGTCCGCTGGGTTGCCATGTCTTCATCTGGAGACCAGCAGCAGAGCAGATTAGCTGCTGATTCTGTCAATAGAGACACCAAGAGCTCTCTAAACCTCTACACATCAGATTCACCTACGATCAGCTGGATCCTTGTCGCTATAAAGACTCTTCCAGCTGTGAAAAACTAATCCAACATGAAAGACTTTGATCAGTGCAGTTAGAAACAAAACCTTTATATGAGCTGAGAACTGAGGAAAACATGATGAAGAAGAAAAGAAATGAGCAACCCGTCATGAAGAATCACTTCAGTAATGAAAACACACCAACAGCCAGAGTTAGAGAACAGGAGGATGTAATGTAATATAATGTGATGTAATGTAATGTGATGTAATGCAATGTAATGTAATGTGATGTAATGTAGTGTAATGTGATGTAATGTAATATAATGTGATGTAATGTAATATAATGTGATGTAATGTAATCTGCAACATGAACACTGTCTGTGTATTTAGTGATGACATGAATCTGATGGCTGATTCAGACGGTCAGGCATCTGATGAGACGAGACGAGTGTCATATCATACAGAAAACAACAGGAGAGTAAAGGGACACTCACACTCACACACACACACACACGCACACACACACAAGCTTTGATATTGTCAATTTCAGGCAACTGATTTCAAATAATTTTCAGTACATTTTCATATCTGTTCCAATAGCATTGTGTTGAACAATCAGTCTCTGAAAGTCACTTTTTATTTTTCACTTTATAAAACCAAAAAGCCAAGCGGATTCTCCACAGCATCATGATGTCATCAGTCCTGGACCTGATCCAGGAGGGTTTGCTCCAAACGAAACTTACAAAATCAAATAAATATATCTCTAAAATTAACCATTCATAATATAGATAAATGTATAAAGAGATAAGCTGTATGGGCTGAGGCCCGTTGCTAATGCTAATGCTAATGCTAATGCTAATCAGATGGATTCCCTCCTTTACTCTCCTTCAGAAGGTGAGGAACCTTTAGCACCGATCTGCTCACAACAAAACTGGAAAAAATGAAACACTGGAATACAAAAGTAAAAAGGCTGAAAGGAAATAGAAAAAAAGGAATTAATGAGATTTATAAAACAGAGATGAGAATGAAGTCAGTGGAAAGACAGATACAGGAAATGGATTCCTTCGTGTCGGGGGGGCGGGGGCGGGGTGGGGGTTAGTTCATGTGGTGTTGTTGGCGTTGGTCTGGTTTGTCCTGGAAGAGTCTCGGTCCTGGTTTTGGCTCACATGATGATGCAGCACTTACATGGCTGCTTCTCCTTGTTGATCTCCTTGTTGCCTCCCTCCGGCTCGCCCGCCTTCTCCCCGTTGCTCCCGGCCGGCTCCTGCTTGGCGGGCGGCTGGGCGGGCGGCTGGGCGGGCGGCTGGGCGGGCGGCTGGGCGGGCGGGGGGGCGGCGGACTGGGCGGAGGAGGCGCTGCCGTTGGGCGGAGGAGGCGCGGTCTGGGCCTCCTCGGCGCCGGCTCCCTCCTCGTGCCCGCCGGGCGAGGTTTTGCCCTCGCCGTCCTCGATGAGCACCAGCTCGGCCTTCACCGTCCCCTGCAGGCCGAGCACCTTCTTGGTCTCCGCTTCATCCTCCACGCTCTGGTATCCCATGAACACCATGGTGACCGGATTCTCGGCGCTGGCCTCGCCGATGCCCGGCTCCGCCCCCGGCTTGGCCTCCAGGCCGGTGATCTGGGCCCTGGGCGGCTCCTGCGGCTCCGGGGCCGCCGCCTCCTGCGGCTCCGGGTCCGCCGCCTCCTGCGGCTCCGCCCCCGTCTGGGACATCAGGGACGCCTCGTCGGCTTTGTGGATGAGTTCATCGACCTCAGAGGAGCTGAGCTGGTGGACGCCGCTCTCCCCGTTCATCTCATGAACCACTGAGAGAGAGAGAGAGAGAGAGAGAGAGAGAGGTGAGAGAGAGAGAAAGAGAGAGAGAGAGAAAGTGAGAGAGTGAGAGAGAGAGAGAGAGAGAGAGAGAGAGAGGTGAGAGAGAGAGAGAGAGAGAGAGAGAGAAAGTGAGAGAGTGAGAGAGAGAGAGAGAGAGAGAGAGAGGTGAGAGAGAGAGAGAGAGAGAGAGAGAGAGAGAGAAGTGAGAGAGTGAGAGAGAGAGAGAGAGAGAGAGAGGTGAGAGAGAGAGAGAGAGAGAGAGAGAGAGAGAGAGAAAGTGAGAGAGTGAGAGAGAGAGAGAGAGAGAGAGAGAGAGAGAGAGAGAGAGAGTGAGAGAGAGAGAGAGAGAGAGAGGGTGAGAGAGAGAGAGAGAGAGAGAGAGAAAGTGAGAGAGTGAGAGAGAGAGAGAGAGAGAGAGAGAGAGAGAGAGAGAGAGAGTGAGAGAGAGAGAGAGAGAGAGAGAGAGAGAGAGAGAGAGAGGATGAAGCTGGACTGTCCAGATGAGGAAACTTGGCTGTTGCCATAAAGACTTGGGCCCGGATCTTCTAAAGGTTTACGCCACCGCAGATCGCACTGCGGGTGCTAAACCTTGTTTTCTGATCTACTGACTAACCCAGTGCACAGGGCATTTGTGCCTGAAATCATGGGTTGATCTGTGTGCGCTGTTTTTTGGGGTTTGGTCTAATTGCATATGCATTTGTGGGTGTTCCAAGGCTGAGGTGCAAAATAAAGGGAGGGATTTATGGAAATTGGCAGTGGACGTGATTTATCAAGAGGCGATGGCCGGTAACACCTGCTGACTGCACACGGAAATTAACACCTGGGAACAGCATGTCTTCTCATTTTGCACACAGGATAGCTCTGCTGGAACCGGTCTAAGATCAAAGTGACACAGTCATCTACACAGCAACATGCAGTCATTAGATCGCAGGGTTTAAACGAGTATGCTGACTTAAAAAAGTACAATTTAAGTCTCATTGGCAGACAACATGCAGACTATTACCTAAATATACAAAAAAGAAAAGTTGCACGCTCTTCTCTGGATTTGCTGACACTTATTATGAGCCAATATCTCCACGACATTGCCTTGATGAAAACAACGCAGCATGTGTGTGTAGTAACTCACGACAGTGGAGAGGTGTGTGCACGGCTTCTCCAGCTGTATGTAACGTACCTCCACCCTCTCCACCCTCTCCACCCTCTCCATCCTCCCACCTGACACCTGCGTCAGTCTCACTCTCCTGCTGCTCCTCCAAGGGAGTTCAGGCTCCTCTTTGGCTTTATGTATGGTCAGCATGTTGGTTCACCTCCTCATATCATACCAGCGCCTTTTACCTCCACTAAATCACACTTGTGGTGCCCAACTGCTTCACTGTATGTCGTTCCAGAGTGACTTTTTACGCTCAGGTAAAACATCTCTTCTCTGCAGCTCTTTGTGGTTTTCTCTGCCACCGACACTTCCAGCTCCACTGGAGAGACGCGCTTCTTTTCCCCATCGTTACGTTCTAATGGGCTATTGTGCGCATTCACAATTCTAATTAATTATCTGCGCCTCTGCTCATTTGCGTGCCATACTTTAGTAAATACCATGCGCTGGCAGTACCAATTGCACCGGCAATTGCTTTTGCACTGCGCCGGGAATTGCGGCATGTTAGTAGATCCGGGCCTTAAGCTGCTGATCTCCAGCTGGAGATCCAGATCTGGATCAGCTGGAGATCCAGATCTGGACCTTCAGATCCAGATCTGGATCTCCAGCTGATCCAGATCTGGATCTTCAGCTGGAGGGGGAGAGAAGAGAAGGAGAGGAGAGGAGGTGTTGCCTCCTACTGACAGTCCTGATCTACAAAACTACTGACAGTCCTGACCTACTGTCCTGATCTACAAAACTACTGACAGTCCTGACCTACTGTCCTGATCAATGAAACTACTGACAGCCCTGACTTACTGTCCTGATCTACGAAACTACTGACAGTCCTGACTTACTGTCCTGATCTACGAAACTACTGACAGTACTGAACTGCCGAACTACTAAACTACAGACAGTCCTTAACTTCTGACAGTCCTGAACTATTGACAGTCCTGAATTACTAACAGTCCTGAATTACTGACAGTCCTGAACTAATAAACTACTGACAGTCCTGAACTTCCAGTCCTCAAGACTTTACATCCTGATGACATCACAGGTTAGTCTTTACATCCTAATGACATCATAGGTTTGTTTTATTGTGCATTCATGTGCTATCGGATATATCAGAAAAACTAATTTCCTACTTGGAAATTTCACATGAAGCCACTCACAGCCGGGTGATGAAGTCAGAAAATAGTTCAGAATCACTTCATCTGTCTGTTGAACAGACTCACACTGGACCTGCACAACTGGCAGCTGTCCTGTATGTGTGTGTGTGTGTGTGTGTAAGTGTGTGTGTGTGTGTGTGTGCTGCAGTGTCCCAACTGAAATGAAGCCTTTTCCTTTCCTCCAGCATCGCTGCTCCACATGCACTGTGCCATGCTGAGTCATGCTTTACTTCACCAGAAGCAGAGACTCACTTTCAAGATCTTTTAATAACAATAATAATAATGATAATGAGTTTTTCAGGCTGATGATTTCAGGCTCTGCTCACTCATTCAAAATTTAATCTACAGGAAAACAGACCCTGCATATGAAAGACTGAAAAAGTCTCATCTAGTTCCTCCTGTCTTCCGGTTCAAACAGAACCATCATCAGGTTCAGTGTTGCTGTCAATCATGCAGTCAGGTTTTCAGATGGGAACCAATCACGTCGTGTTATTTCAGTGAGCGTTTGGCTTCTGGTGAAGCTGAGCGGCTGAATCACCTTTCTGCTCGTCTTCGTACACTTTGACCCCTTGGTGTGAAAGGTCAACAGGAAGTAGAGTGTTAGTGGACAGAACCTTGGTTTCCCCCGTCACTCTGTCCCGCTCAACTTTAATCTCCACCGAGTACATGGCTGGAGGGGAGGGGGGGGGGGTTAGAGGGTCTCACATAGTGTTAACACACACACACACACACACACACACACACAGCTGACAGACTGCTGCACCGCCAGACGATGCTGAAACACTTCCTCACGGCAACATGTAAGGTTTAAGATATATAAGGTCTATAATGTATGAGACGTAGGCGATATATTTAATATATATGAATATATTAATATTTGTTGTCTATGTTGTATATGTTGACAACAGACCCCCCCCCCATGATGATGTAAAGTCATGAGAGAAGAACGAAGAATCAGATCATACTGCAGCTGTAGTACTAACTTCTCTCTCTCTCTCTCTCACACACACACACACACACACACACACAGGGACAGAGGGAGAGACAGACAGGTGGCAGACAGACAGACAGACAGTTGGTTAGAAAGACAGACAGGTGGTGAAATGTGGAAAACATGGAGACAGTCTGAAGAAAAACACCAGAGCAGAAAGGAGTTCAGTAAACACTTCTTCTGCAGTTATCTGTCGTCCTGCACTTCTGCCTTCTGAATCAACTCATGTTTCTTCACCTGTCTGGCTGCTGTGACCTCTGACCTTTGTCCTTCTTCCTATTGGTTGCTTGACATGGTGATGATGTAGGAAGTGAAGTGAAGGTAACTGGTCCGCTCACAGCAGCAGAACACATCTGGACAGACGACTGTAGTGTTCATCGCTCTCTGTCTCTCAGTCAGTGCGTGTCACTGTGTTGAAACCTGATGTATCTTACAGAGAACATCCTGAGCTTTCCAATGATGTCCTGTGTGTCAGGGTGTAACCATGGCAACCATTTTTTCTGCTTCTTCAAAATGGCCAAAAGCAGTACAAGCAAATTTTATGGGAGAAGGAGAGGTAATCAATCAAAACTATTTATAATGTTTTTAAAGTTATTATTCATTTATTTTATGAAGATACGTATTTTAACTACAGCTAAGTGGATTTTCAGAAATTTCTCACCTACTGAACATTGTTTGTGAATGTCCTGTAGTGACACCGGGACTCGCTAAGTGTTTTTCCAGCTTCTTTACACAGCACTATGTGACAGCGTTAGTCTGGTTCCAGATCCTGAACCTCGTCCCGCCCACGATTCAGAGAGTCTGGTGTTTCCCTCGTCAGCGGCTTGTTCTCGCCCCGAGAAACAATCGAGCCAATCAGAGCCTTTGTGGGCGGGACTAAAGTTTTAACCGTTCGTGCGGCGGTTTTTCATCAGTGTTTATGAATAGATTTGTTGAAATCACCTCAACCAACAGATTGTCTTTAAATGGACGACATTCTTAGTCAGTTGGTAAATGTCTGTTAACCATGAGGCTGACTGGCTGCAGCATCATGTGACTGAAGAGACGTCAGAGCGGCCGATACGTCAGTCACTAGTGATCCGTTCAGATGCGTCGGTCACTAGTGATCGGTTCAGGGGCGTCGGTCACTAGTGATCGGTTCAGGGGCGTCGGTCACTAGTGATCCGTTCAGATGCGTCGGTCACTAGTGATGGGTTCAGAGGCGTCGGTCACTAGTGATCCGTTCAGATGCGTCGGTCACTAGTGATCGGTTCAGGGGCGTCGGTCACTAGTGATCCGTTCAGATGCGCCGGTCACTAGTGATCGGTTCAGGGGCGTCGGTCACTAGTGATCCGTTCAGATGCGTCGGTCACTAGTGATGGGTTCAGAGGCGTCGGTCACTAGTGATCCGTTCAGATGCGTCGGTCACTAGTGATCGGTTCAGGGGCGTCGGTCACTAGTGATCCGTTCAGATGCGCCGGTCACTAGTGATCGGTTCAGATGCGTCGGTCACTAGTGATCCGTTCAGATGCGTCGGTCACTAGTGATCGGTTCAGAGGCGTCGGTCACTAGTGATCCGTTCAGATGCGTCGGTCATTAGTGATCGGTTCAGAGGCGTCGGTCACTAGTGATCCGTTCAGAGGCGTCGGTCACTAGTGATCGGTTCAGGGGCGTCGGTCACTAGTGATCCGTTCAGAGGCGTCGGTCACTAGTGATGGGTTCAGAGGCGTCGGTCACTAGTGATGGGTTCAGAGGCGTCGGTCACTAGTGATCGGTTCAGAGACGTCGGTCACTAGTGATCGGTTCAGATGCGTCGTCACTAGTGATCGGTTCAGAGACGTCGGTCACTAGTGATCGGTTCAGGGGCGTCGGTCACTAGTGATCGGTTCAGGGGCGTCGGTCACTAGTGATCGGTTCAGGGGCGTCGGTCACTAGTGATCGGTTCAGATGCGTCGTCACTAGTGATCGGTTCAGAGACGTCGGTCACTAGTGATCGGTTCAGATGCGTCGGTCACTAGTGATGGGTTCAGAGACGTCGGTCACTAGTGATCTAGGGACTAGGGACAGAGTCCTGCTGGGTTTCTGTCCTGCCTGCTAGTTAACTGCAGGTCATTATGTCGCGTGGTGTGACTCCCTGACTCCCAGCAGGCTCTGGGGCCTGAGCAGCAGGACTGAAACACACTGAGGGGGAGCAGAGAGAATCTTAATTGATGGTTGAGGGAGACTCAGATGATGGAGATGAGGAGGAAGAATTTGAGGAAGAGGAGGAACATGACCGCTCAGAGGAAGAGGAAGAGGCTTTGGCTAAGGAGGAACGGCAGGATAATATTACCCATCATCCACTTTGGGTTCTAAGGTTTATTTATCATTACTTAAGTAATCTATGACCTGTATTGACCTCTACAGGCGACCAGTAGGAACTGATCTCTTCTTCTCTGGTGCTGAGGACATCTAGGTGAATTTCAGTTAAGTTTAGTATGTAAATGCCAAAGTGTTCGAGCATTTCTTCTCTCACAACCTGAAGAAACTTTCATGAGCAATAGGTGATGAAATTCATAGAATATTTTGTTTCATGTGATTACATGAAATCAATGGAAAAACTGGCTCAGAAAAGGCAAAGTTTTTTAAGTTTGTAATGAGACGAAGTGCTTTTTTTAGTTCTTTTTACAGTTCATTATCAAAACAAAAATAATTCTGAGTAACAAAGACTAAGAATTTAAAATGCTGAACTATTTTCTTGTATTTAAGATTTTAAAGGAATGAAAACGTACAGATCGACTCTGATGTTCAGAGGTCTAAGACTCGACCTTTGACCTCTGAGGCTTGAACTTCAGCGTGCAACACAACGTGAAATGTGACAAACATTCCAGAGTGCCAAGCTTTCCATGTGATCTGATCTAATCTGATCTAATCTGATCTGATCTAATCTGATCTAATCTGATTTGATCTAATCTGATCTAATCTGATCTGATCTAATCTGATCTGATCTGATCTAATCTGATTTGATCTAATCTGATCTGACAGACAGACAGACATGATCTGATCTGATCTGATTTAATCTGATCTGATGTCCTGTCTGTCTTCTATGTTCATGTTGGACTCACCTGCTTTCATCAGAGTGTCTGTAATTCAGACAGAGAGACAGACAGACAGACAGACAGACAGACAGAGAGACAGACAGACAGACAGACAGACAGACAGAGAGACAGACAGACAGACAGACAGACAGACAGACAGACAGACAGAGAGACAGACAGACAGACAGAGAGACAGACAGACAGACAGACAGACAGACAGACAGAGAGACAGACAGACAGACAGACTTTCTTTACTTTCTGTTTCTGTTTCTTTTCTTTGCTTTCTTTCTTTCTTTCTTTCTTTCTTTCTTTCTTTCTTTCTTTCTTCAGTGTAATGTATTGTAGCTGTGCAACATACTACATCAGTCTAAGAAGCTTCAGGTAGATGGAATCAAAATGACACCAAATCCCACAGTGAGCCACACAGAAAAGAGTTTGTGGCACCGAGGAATTTGCAAAATATTTAGTTTCTTATGTCGGCACATATCGCTGTACAGATGTTCAGCGCTCTAAGACTCGACCTTTGACCTCTTAGGTTGTAACTTCAGTGTGCAACACAATGTAAAATGTGAGAAACACATCTGATGTGATCTAATCTAATGTGATCTAGTCTGATCTAATCTAATCTGCTGTGCTCTGATCTAGTCTGATCTAATCTGCTCTGATTTGATCTGATCTGATCTAATCTAATCTAATTGAATCTGATTTGATCTAATCTGCTCTAATTTGATTTGGATTTAATCTGATGTGATCTAATCTGTCCTAATTTAATCTAATCTGATCTGATCTGATGTGCTGTCTGTCTTCTATGTTCTTGCTGGACTCACCTGCTTTCATCAGAGTGTCTGTGATTCAGACAGAGAGACAGACAGACAGATAGTCAGACAGACAGACAGACAGACAGACAGACAGACAGACAGACAGAGAGACAGACAGACAGACAGACAGACAGACAGAGAGACAGACAGACAGATAGTCAGACAGACAGACAGATAGTCAGACAGACAGACAGACAGACAGACAGAGAGACAGACAGACAGATAGTCAGACAGACAGACAGATAGTCAGACAGACAGATAGTCAGACAGACAGACAGTCAGACAGACAGACAGACAGAGAGACAGACAGAGAGACATACTTTCTTTGCTTTCTTTCTTTTTTCTTTTACTTCTTTCTTTTCTTTCTTTCTTTATTCCTTCCTTCCTTCTCTTCTCTCTCTCTCTCTCTCTCTCTGACTCACCTCTCTTCACCTCCTCTGTCGGCCCTCTGGGTTTGTTCATTCGGGGGCTTTTATGAACCTTGACCTCTGCAAGGGGTCATGGGAACAAGGAAGTAGGACAGGAAGTTTGGAGGGAAGTGGGACAGGAAGTGGGGGAAGAGACAGAGAGTGGAGTAAAGAGCCGACAGGCTGAAGAGATTTAACTATCAATCAACCATCAATAAGTGGATCAGGAGGTAATCAGATTACATTAGAGATCTAATCTGATTACTGTAATCCTGTTACACCCAGAGAATAGAAAAGGTAGAACAGAGTCCAGTAGAGTCCACTAGAGTCTCACCTTGCACCAGCTGACCTGAAGCTGCAGCTCTGTCCAGCTGACGGCTGCTGTGACCTTTGACCTCTACGGCAGGTCAGAGAGAGAGAGACAGAGAGAGAGAGAGGACGAGAGAGGTAGAGAGGAAGTTGTTGATGGAAAACACTAACAGAGAGAGAGAGAGAGAAGAAGAATATTACCTTTAACTGATCCTGATGTCACCTGGAGAGAGAGAAAGAGAGAGAGAGAGAGAGATAGGCAGAGAAAGAGAAAGAGAATGAGAGAGCGAGAGAGCGAGAGATAGGCAGAGAGAGAGAAAGAGAATGAGAGAGCGAGAGAGCGAGAGAGAGAGAGAGAGAGAGAGAGAGAGAGAGAGATTATTACACTGGGCAGGTAAAAAGATTCTGGGATCTGATTTCGGGGATTTGCTGTTGCTCAGTCCAGGTCTCGCTGCATCGCTCATGTGACTTTTAGTTATTGAACATTCTGAGAGAGGCTGCTCACTGCAGAGCCGATGTCCAGCTCCACCCCTCTGGACCTAGTGCACCTCCACCCCTCTGGACCTAGTCCAGTCCAGCTCCACCCCTCTGGACCTAGTCCAGTCCAGCTCCACCCCTCTGGACCTAGTCCAGTCCAGCTCCACCCCTCTGGACCTAGTGCACCTCCACCCCTCTGGACCTAGTCCAGTCCAGCTCCACCCCTCTGGACCTAGTGCACCTCCACCCCTCTGGACCTAGTCCAGTCCAGCTCCACCCCTCTGGACCTAGTGCACCTCCACCCCTCTGGACCTAGTCCAGTCCACCTCCACCCCTCTGGACCTAGTGCACCTCCACCCCTCTGGACCTAGTCCAGTCCAGCTCCACCCCTCTGGACCTAGTGCACCTCCACCCCTCTGGACCTAGTCCAGTCCAGCTCCACCCCTCTGGACCTAGTGCACCTCCACCCCTCTGGACCTAGTCCAGTCCAGCTCCACCCCTCTGGACCTAGTGCACCTCCACCCCTCTGGACCTAGTCCAGTCCAGCTCCACCCCTCTGGACCTAGTGCACCTCCACCCCTCTGGACCTAGTCCAGTCCACCTCCACCCCTCTGGACCTAGTGCACCTCCACCCCTCTGGACCTAGTCCAGTCCAGCTCCACCCCTCTGGACCTAGTGCACCTCCACCCCTCTGGACCTAGTCCAGTCCAGCTCCACCCCTCTGGACCTAGTGCACCTCCACCCCTCTGGACCTAGTCCAGTCCAGCTCCACCCCTCTGGACCTAGTGCACCTCCACCCCTCTGGACCTAGTCCAGCTCCACCTCTCTGGACCTAGTCCAGCTCCACCCCTCTGGACCTAGTCCAGCTCCACCTCTCTGGACCTAGTCCACCTCCACCCCTCTGGACCTAGTCAAGCGCCACCCACTGGCTGTTAACGTTAATGCAAGCCCTTCGTCAGATCGTACTTTAACCTAATGGAAAAAAATCAGTTTGTTGATGCACAAAGGTTAGGTCAAAGTAACCATAAGAATTGCATGGAACTTTAGATGCTGGCATAGCTAATATTACCTTACTTTGCTCTAATATTTTTCATGATACCACCAGCATGTTCAGCATCGTTTCTGTGACAAACGGCATGACTAGACTTACAAGTAGGCAATGTGAGAGATTACTATGTGTGCACCCCTGCCTTCTTTTTTCCACCGCATTAAGATGTAGGCTATTTGTGAATTAACCTCAATCATATCTGATTAATTAATGTAATAAAGTTTGGCCTAGGTTACCAATTTGGCTCTGCAGTGAGCACCACTTGCATCTTTCCAAGTGGCGCTCACTCAACTAGCGCTACCAAGTTGTATGAGTGACTTGGGGTGGGGTTGGACCTGACCTGGGGTGCGGCTGGACCTAGAGGTGGAGCTGGACTAGGTCAGCTCCACCCATTTGGCTCTGCAGTGAGCACCACTTGCATTCTGAGGGCGCCTTGTGTCGTGATTGGTTCTAAAAGACAGCCAATCACAAAGATGAGGAGGTGGGCCATTGTCAGTTTGACTTCGGCACCAGAAAGTTACCAGTTATTTTTCAAAAGCCACAATAAAGAAAAGAAACTACGTTTTTGGAATCTTTTCATTTTCAAACTTGCAGAAATGTCCTGCTTTAGCGTGTATTACATTTTATGATGATTTAGTTCTATCTGTACTGTCTGCTGTCTTTAATAGCTGTAGCTTTTTGATCTTAGCTAGCTAGCGTTAGCTTCAGTGTCTTCAAAAAGCAAGAAGTGAGGTGCCCTGAGAGCTGCTTTGCTAGGCTGCTCTAAGAGCAGAAGTCTAAGAACAGAATGCAAACCCTCCTGACAGCAGTGAGGTTCCCTGAGAGCTGCTTGCTGTGATCATGAGAAAGCTCTAAGAGCAGAATACTAGCAAACAACATACAGCAGAGAGCTGCCCTCAGAGCCACAAGTTGCACGGCTAGCTCTTGTTGTTATTTGAGCTAATATTTTAGCTAAGTCTGTAGCTAAAGTTATCATCTTGTAGCCATTTTTTTTAGCTAAGTCACTCACTATTGAATTACATTTTATAGTTTTCACCAATGTCATCAAAAGCAATTGCAAAAGAAGTCACACTTTCTTGCTTTTTGAAGACACTGAAGCTAACGCTAGCTAGCTAAGATCAAAAAGCTAATGTAGGCTACAGATAACAGCGATTAAAGACAGCAGATATTTCTGCAATTTCAAAAATGAAAAGATTCCAAAAACATAGCTTTTTTTCTTTATTGTGGCTTTTGAAAAATAACTGGTAACTTTCTGGTGCCAAAGTCAAACTGAGAATGGCCTGCCTCCTCTTCTTTGTGATTGGCTGTCTTTTAGAACCAATCATGACACAAGGTGCCCTCAGAACGTTTTTCAATAACAACAAGTCACATGAGCTGTCGGGCATGGTGCATGCTGCATGGTGCATGGTGCATGCTGCATGCTGCATGATGCATGGCGCATGGCGCATGGCGCATGCTGCATGGCGCATGACGCATGACGCATGCCGCATGCCGCATGGCGCATGGCGCATGGCGCATGGCGCATGGCGCATGCTGCATGGCGCATGACGCATGATGCATGCCGCATGGCGCATGGCACATGGCGCATGGTGCATGCTGCATGGCGCATGATGCATGATGCATGCCACATGGCACATGGCACATGGCACATGGCGCATGGTGCATGGTGCATGCTGCATGGTGCATGCTGCATGGTGCATGCTGCATGGCGCATGCTGCATGATGCATGGCACATGCGACATGGCGCATGCTGCATGTTTGGCTGATCCAGAATCAGCTGCATGACGCACTGAGGGAGGCGGAGCTTCTTCTGTACATGTCACTGGAGGGTTGATTCATGAAAATATAGCCTTGTATATAAATGTGTGTGTGTGTGTGTGTATGTGTGTGTGCATGTGGGTGTGTGTACTCACTGTGGTGTGTGTGACGGTCAGAGAGCCTCCAGTCTCCAGATCGACCAGCTCCTGCTCCAGCCTGCACACACACACACACACACACACACACAATCCAATTAACCAATTAACCAATCAACCAATTAAAACACACTGATAATGACTGCAGCTTGTCTCTGTTCCATCCCAGAACCACATTCACTGTATTCAGCATACTGCATGTCGCTCAGTATAATCTAGATTACATTAGATTATTTAAATGAGATTATATCATTAGAATACATTAGAGTAGAGTAGGTTAGATTAAATATTATTTTATACTAGATTAAACTACATTAGATTAGATTCAATTAGATTAGACTAAATTCGATTAGACTTGATTACATTAGATATGATTAGACTAGATTAAATTAGATTAGATTAAATTAGATTACATTAGACTGAATTAGATTAAACTATATTACATTAGAGTAGATTGGATTAGATATTATTTTAGACTAGATTACTACATTAGATTAGATTACATTAGATTAAATTAGATTAGACTAGATTACATTAGATTATATTAGATTAGACTAGACTAGATTTGATTAAATTAGATTAGATTAGACTAGATTTGATTAAATTAGATTAGATTAAATTACATTAGATTACATTAAATTAGATTATTTTAACTGGATTAGATCATTAGATAAAATCAGATTAGATTAATTATTTTGAATGAGATTAGTTCATTAGATTAGACTAGATTAGATTAGATGAAATCAGATTAGATTAATGGACTGTATCGTTATCTGAGATGAAGCTCTCCACCTGCTGATGGTTTCCTCCAGGCTCCTGGTCTTGGCCTCGTCCTGCTCCAGCTGTCTCTTGGCCTCGTCCTGCTCCGGGCCAGCAGAGGGCGCTCCGTCCAGCAGCCAGCGCTCCCGCAGAGCCTTCGACTGCAGGAGGGAACACAAACTGATCTGAACCATCATGACTTCTGTAGACTTTGGTTTCTCCTCATCAGCTTCTTCTCTCTTAAAGGAGGGGTATCTTTTGCTTTTTCAGCAATTTTATATAATTACCTGGTGTCGATAAATAAGTAAAAATCGTTAGTTATAGCTTTAGCTATTCACTTCCCAGTGTTTGTTTCCCACCTACAAAAAAATAGGTTGTTTTACATAAGCAGCTCCTTATGCTAATGAGCTACTGCTCTGATTGGCTGGCCATTCTGGAAGGCCCGCCCTCCTCTTAGCGCTGATTGGTCGATTTCAGACAGTTCAGACGATTTCAAGCCAGTCAGATTTTGCTCCAGTGCAGACACTGGAGCAAAATCTGACTGGCTTGTACAAGGGGGCGTGTTTTATAGTTGGTGACTGTGGGGAAACGGCACAGTAACATGATTCTGTTTTTTTACTGTGATTACTTCACACCTCCAAGTACCAAAATCACATAAGTATCATAAATACTAAGAATTGCCACATCCTAGGATACCCCCCCTTTAACTCACATGAAACATGACTTCCTGTTTACAGCAAACAAACACGGTGATCAACATGATGATGATGAAAATCCTTCATCATGTTGTTTTATTTAAATGAATCTACCATTCCTCCACTGGACTGCAGCTGTTACAGGATTTTCTGTAGTATTTACCGTCTGAATGCAGAGAACTAGGAAGCTGGTCTACTGTCTGTCTCATATGAGGTGAATGCAGCAGTCACAGAGAGGTCAGAGGTCAGAGGTCATCAGGAGACCGGCTGCAGTCTGGAGGTCTGAATGAGTCAAAATGCTGACTCAGCCCAAATGAAAACAGAGCAGAACTGCCTTTTCCACTGATGCACAGCTGTTTCTCCATGACAGTGTGCTTCTTATCGCACCTTTAAAAATATACTTTGACATTTTGACTTTAGTTGCTATTTCCATCCAGCAGCCGTTTGTCCCGGTGTGGGAATGTGTGACATCGCTGTCATTCCTCAGTGGAACCCGGAGCGTCCGGCTGATCTGAGGCCAGCTGCTATTAATACACAGCAGTTGTTCAGTGGATCCACACGCTGCGGGCCGCAGGCCGCATCTGACCGCCTGGTGAAGACAAGGTCAGGACTGCAAGTACAGACGACCTCTGGATATACACTGAAAATATTTTAATAGAGTCGCTCTAATCTCCAATGTTCTATTAAAAATAAAGCTCATAAACATCGTATAAAAAGCAGGCAGCAGGTCTGTCTGGTGCCGGCAGAGAGAAACATACTTCACACACACCAATAAATATACCAAAAATATATCTGTACATGTAGATGACATTCATTCAAAATATGTTTTAGTGGCCTAAAAATATATTATATAAAAAACTGTATGCACATACAGAAAATGTATTTCCCGTGTCAAAAATATTTTTCATATGTCGTCATCAACCTGTACAAACACAGTTTTGGACATTTTTCGTACATTTTGAAGCAAATCTCTATATATATACTGTACATATATTAGTATGTGAAATGTGTTTGATTCAGTTCCATGACGCCGTTCTTACAGCATCATCAGGATTTAGCCACTACAGATGATGTGTATTTTTTGATGATGTCACTATTTTTATCTTGTAATTTTGACAATCTTCCTCAAGTTGTTTCATTTTGTAGAAAAGCAGTAAAGCTGTCAGTTTGTCTGTTGTCTCTGAGTTTAGTCCGTTTTCACCCGGAAAAGCCTGTCAGTGGTTAAAATGTCAGTCGGCGTCAGTAATTTATGATGGAGATACAGCTGCCTGTCTCTGCCTGTCAGCGTAAACACTTAGATGAAGAAAACATTTCGGTTGAACATGTAATAAAAGCTCATCATCTTCATCATCATCTTCATCATCATCACCATTCATTTTATCCCGGTGTCTCTCAGCCTCTCTCTCTCCTCCAGGAAGCAGAAGATTCTATTCTATTCTATTCTATTCTATTAAGCATCATGTGATGTATGGAGAGAAATGAAAACCAGACAGCAGGGATTCGAACCGGCAACCTGACAGACAGGCGGCAGGGATTCGAACCGGCAACCTGACAGACAGGAAGCAGGGATTCGAACCGGCAACCTGACAGACAGGAAGCAGGGATTCGAACCGGCAACCTGACAGACAGGAGGCAGGGATTCGAACCGGCAACCTGACAGACAGGAAGCAGGGATTCGAACCGGCAACCTGACAGACAGGAAGCAGGGATTCGAACCGGCAACCTGACAGACAGGCGGCAGGGATTCGAACCTCGCCCTGTTGCTCTCACCTTGAGGTGCTGCAGCGCTCTCCTGTCGTCCTCCAGCTGTCTCTTCTTATTCTCCATCTCTGTCTGCCACTTCCTCTTCTCCTGGTGGGGCATGATGGGAAACAGGAAGTCAGACACACATTTCAGTCAGGCACCAATTTAGCTTTAGCCTCGTTAGCCTCGTTAGCCTTGTATGTACACTCCTAACAGGAAGTACTGCACTGTTCACAGGCTCTGTGTCATTGGGAAGGACGCTTCCTCCTTCCTTGCTCCCTACCTAGGAAGCTTCCTAACCACCTCCTTGTCTAACTGGTTTGAGACAGACGGCCTCCGTCATGTGACTGCAGTTAATACAGTCTGATCCAACTGCTGTTTAAAACAGAGAGAGAGAGAGAGAGAGAGAGAGAGAGACAGAGAGAGAGAGAGAGAGAGAGACAGGGAGAGAGAGAGAGAGAGGAGAGAGAGAGAGAGAGAGAGAGAGAGACAGAGAGAGAGAGAGACAGAGAGAGAGAGAGGAGAGAGAGAGAGAGGAGAGAGAGAGAGAGACAGAGAGAGAGAGAGAGAGAGAGAGAGAGAGAGAGAGAGAGAGAAGAGAAGAGAGAGAGAGAGAGAAGAGGAGAGAGAGAGAGAGAGAGAGAAAGAGAGACAGAGAGAAGAGAGAGAGAGAGAGAGAGAGAGGAGAGAGAGAGAGACGAGAGGAGACTAGAGGACGGAGGAAGAGGAGAGAGAGAGAGAGAGAGAGACAGAGAGAGAGAGGAAGAAAGAGGACGAGAGGAGAGAGAGACAGAAGAGAGAGGAGACAGAGGGAGAAGATAGAGAGAGACCGAGAGAGTGAGGAGAGAGAGGAGGAGAGAGAGGCAGAGAGACGAGAGAGAGAGAGA
>NC_136005.1:440000-450000 GCF_048128805.1 Centroberyx gerrardi | reverse complement strand
TCTGTCTGTCACTGAGTCTGTACCTGGTCAGGATCTGTCTGTCTCTCTGAGTCTGTACCTGGTCAGGATCTGTCTGTCTCTCTGAGTCTGTACCTGGTCAGGATCTGTCTGTCTCTCTGAGTCTGTACCTGGTCAGGATCTGTCTGTCTCTCTGAGTCTGTACCTGGTCAGGATCTGTCTGTCTCTCTGAGTCTGTACCTGGTCAGGATCTGTCTCTGTCTCTCTGAGTCTGTACCTGGTCAGGATCTGTCTGTCTCTCTGAGTCTGTACCTGGTCAGGATCTGTCTGTCTCTCTGAGTCTGTACCTGGTCAGGATCTGTCTCTGAGCCTGTACCTGGTCAGGATCTGTCTGTCTCTCTGAGCCTGTACCTGGTCAGGATCTGTCTGTCTCTCTGAGCCTGTACCTGGTCAGGATCTGTCTGTCTCTCTGAGTCTGTACCTGGTCAGGATCTGTCTGTCTGAGTCTGTACCTGGTCAGGATCTGTCTGTCTCTCTGAGTCTGTACCTGGTCAGGATCTGTCTGTCTCTCTGAGTCTGTACCTGGTCAGGATCTGTCTCTGAGCCTGTACCTGGTCAGGATCTGTCTGTCTCTCTGAGCCTGTACCTGGTCAGGATCTGTCTGTCTCTCTGAGCCTGTACCTGGTCAGGATCTGTCTGTCTCTCTGAGTCTGTACCTGGTCAGGATCTGTCTCTGAGTCTGTACCTGGTCAGGATCTGTCTGTCTGAGTCTGTACCTGGTCAGGATCTGTCTGTCTCTCTGAGTCTGTACCTGGTCAGGATCTGTCTGTCTCTCTGAGTCTGTACCTGGTCAGGATCTGTCTGTCTCTCTGAGTCTGTACCTGGTCAGGATCTGTCTGTCTCTCTGAGCCTGTACCTGGTCAGGATCTGTCTGTCTCTCTGAGTCTGTACCTGGTCAGGATCTGTCTCTGAGCCTGTACCTGGTCAGGATCTGTCTGTCTCTCTGAGCCTGTACCTGGTCAGGATCTGTCTGTCTCTCTGAGCCTGTACCTGGTCAGGATCTGTCTGTCTCTCTGAGTCTGTACCTGGTCAGGATCTGTCTCTGAGTCTGTACCTGGTCAGGATCTGTCTGTCTGAGTCTGTACCTGGTCAGGATCTGTCTGTCTCTCTGAGTCTGTACCTGGTCAGGATCTGTCTGTCTCTCTGAGTCTGTACCTGGTCAGGATCTGTCTGTCTCTCTGAGTCTGTACCTGGTCAGGATCTGTCTGTCTCTCTGAGTCTGTACCTGGTCAGGATCTGTCTCTGAGTCTGTACCTGGTCAGGATCTGTCTGTCTGAGTCTGTACCTGGTCAGGATCTGTCTGTCTCTCTGAGTCTCTACCTGGTCAGGATCTGTCTCTGTCTCTGAGTCTCTACCTGGTCAGGATCTGTCTGTCTCTCTGAGTCTGTACCTGGTCAGGATCTGTCTGTCTCTCTGAGTCTGTACCTGGTCAGGATCTGTCTGTCTCTCTGAGTCTGTACCTGGTCAGGATCTGTCTGTCTCTCTGAGTCTCTACCTGGTCAGGATCTGTCTGTCTCTCTGAGTCTGTACCTGGTCAGGATCTGTCTCTGTCTCTGAGTCTGTACCTGGTCAGGATCTGTCTGTCTCTCTGAGTCTGTACCTGGTCAGGATCTGTCTGTCTCTCTGAGTCTGTACCTGGTCAGGATCTGTCTGTCTCTCTGAGTCTCTACCTGGTCAGGATCTGTCTCTGTCTCTGAGTCTCTACCTGGTCAGGATCTGATTGACTTTTATGTTTTTAAGAGCAGTGCTGGTCTGAGGACAGTTTGTGTTGGTATTTGTTAGTGTGTTAGTTAGTCTCAGTACCAGCTGACTTAGAGGACTCTTTTCAGGGTTCAGTTCTTGGGTTTTGAGAGCTTTGAAATGAAGTGACTCTTCGGGACTTGATTTTAAATGCATCCAGAATTTTAGGGATCTTTTTTGGACGTGAATTATGAGTGGGTATCTGCCTAATTCTGCCCTACATGCATTAGTTGGTGTTTTCCTTTGAATTTTCAGGATCAATCGACAGAATTCAGCATGTAAGGTTTCAGTCGGATGCTTGTCCCATCTAGTGTAGCTATGGTGACCGAGTGGACCCCACACCTCACTTCCATACAGCGCAATGGGCTGAATTACACTATCAAAAATTTTACACCAAATTGGAATTGGAATATCATTATTGTAAAATTTCTTATGTATTGCATATAGAGCTCTGTGAGCTTTGTCCTTTAATGCATTCACTGCCATGTTGAAATGACCCGATGCAGTAATGATCAGACCAGGTCAGTATACTGCATGGTGTGCTCTAAGGCGGTGCTGCCTAGACTGAACTCGTATCTGTGTTCCTGACATCTGGGCTTCTTTTGAAAGACCATGATGTTGGTCTTTTTCAGGTTTACTGCCAGGGCCCAGGTCTGGCTGCAGATTGTTCCAACTGCACCGCTAATTCATTAATATAAATGTTAAATAATGTTGGACTCATGCTGCAACCCTGCCTAACTCCTCTTCTTTGGGTGAAGAACTCTGTACGTTTTTCACCAATTTTTATCCCGCATTTGTTTTTCGAATACATTGATTTTATTACATCATATACTTTACCCCCTACACCACTTTGTAAAAGTTTGTAATATAATCCCTCATGCCAAATACAATCAAATGCTTTTTTGAAGTCAATAAAGCATGCAAAATTTTTTCCATTTTTGGTTTGGTTTACATGTGTATTGATTAGGGTGTGCAGGGTGTAAATATGGTCCGTAGTACGGTGATTTGGGAGAAATCCAATTGGACCTTTGCTCAGGACATTGTGTTCGTTAAGGAAGGTTAGGATTCGATTGTTTAAAATGCTACTAAATAACTTCCCCAGATTACTGCTCACACAAATGCCTCTGAAATTATTAGGATCCAATTTGTCACCACTCTTGTATATCGGGGTAATAAACCCTTGGCTCCAGATGTCAGGAAAACAGCCAGAATTCAGGACAAGGTTGAATAATTTGAGCACTGCTCTCTGCAGCTCAGGTGTTTTTAAGCATTTCACTTCTGATGCTGTCAGGACCACAAGCCTTTTTGGATTTCTGAGTTTTTAGTTTTTCAGCCAATTCCTCTTGAGTAATAGGGAAATCAAGTGGATTTTGGTTGTCTTTAATAGTGCATTCTAGTAATTGTAGTTTTTGTTTGATCAGATTATAATTATAATTTAGTTCCCTGGGTAGGATTTCACTGTAAAGGTTTTCAAAATGCTTTTTCCAGATTTCACCATTTTGAATAGGTAGGTCTTGTGGTTTTGTTTTGTTCAAGTTATTCCACATTTCCCAGAACTGATTCTGTTTAATTGAGTCTTCAATTTTTTGAAGGGTTTCATTGGTATGGTTTCGTTTTTTCTTCAGCAGAGTGTCTTTATATTTTTTTAGAATTATACAGTAATCTTTTCTGAAGTTTAAGTTCTCTGGCTGGCGATGTTTTAGGTTGGACATTTTGCGTAGTTCTTTTCTTATTGATTTACATTCATCGTCAAACCATTTTTCAGTTTTCGTATGTTTCTTTCGCTTTTTGTTACTTTGTAATAATTGCTGCCGTTTCAAAAATATTGCTAATTTCTTTGACAGCCAGATTGACTCCAGATGGATTGTTTTCATATGGTTTGTTAGTAAAGTTGATAATTTTGTTTGTTAGCTGTTCTGAGTTTAGGGCATTTATAAACTCTTTTGGACTTTCTGTATTCCATCTGTACGTTTTAGGGAGTTTGTACAACTTACAGGGTTCTTTTCTGTGTTGCCTAATAGTTTTTAGATAGGTATTAATTTGATTGTGGTCTGAAAGAGGAGTTTGTCTCCTGACAGTGAATGCATTGAAAGAGGTGGGGTCCATGTCAGTAATTGCATAGTCAACTACACTAGCTCCAAGTGCTGAACAACATGTGAACCTCCCTAAAGAATCCCCTCTGATCCGACCATTAAGCATGTACAGACCTAAGGCTCGACAAAGGTGCACTAGCTCTTTACCACTCTTACTGACAGTGTTATCCAGACTGTTTCTCTTTGGGAGAGTTGGTGTGAGGTATAGGGAGTTTTGACCAAACACATGATTATTGCCTTGTGAATCAATTTGGTCAGATTCAGATCCAGTTCGAGCATTGAAATCACCACATAGCAGCACATTTCCCTGGGCCTGGAAATGGCTTATTTCTGAGTGGAAGTCATTAATGTATTCCTCTTCATAGTAAGGAGATTCTACTGGAGGGATATATACTGCACAGAGGTAAATGTCATTTTCTGTTATGCCAATTTTTTTGTTTAGTTTTAGCCAGCAGTGTGATTTGCCTATATTAATTATAGAAATGTGGTCGGCGAGATCCTCTCTATACCACACCAAAATTCCTCCGGAGTCTCGACCACGATGGGTTGTGCTTAGTTTTTGTGAGGGTACAGTGATTTCATAGAAGCCTGAGGGACAGGATGTAGGTGTGTCTTTGCGGCACCAAGTCTCCGTTAGGATAATGATGTCAGCATTGTCGATGCTCCTGAGAAATTCAGGGTTTGTGCTTTTCAGGCCAAAAGCTGAAGAGTTCAGACCCTGGATATTCCAACAACTCAAACAGAATGAACGCATTTAGAATCATTAAAATGGATATACTTAGTGGAACAGACTAAAAGAAAAGATCATTTGACATGAATTAATTTATATAGTAATATATCTATATTGGTTATTTATTATTATTAGTAGTAGGTTTATTGTTATTATTAGATCCTTGTATCAATTCAAATAATTCTATAAGTTTAACAACAGAGACTAACAGTTAATGTGGTAAAGTAACAGTTTTCTTTTTTTTTTTTTTTTTGGTCTCTTATCGGCCCAACAGTAGCCTGGTGCACAGCGTGTGCAGCATCTCTTTTATTTCCCCTAGTTCACTGGATGCTGGGGGGCCGGGTGTGGGCGTGGCAGTAGAAGCGGGTCGGGCCACAGCTGCAGCGTAGCTCTCAGGCTTTTGTTGTGTGGGGCGTTTTGTGACTGGAGGTTTACCTTGCCTGTGATTTGGTGCTGGGAAGTGTGAAGCTGTGTTTGGACGGGGAGTTGCAGGTAGATGAGTAGTAGGTGGGATTGCAGGTAAGTATGGGGGGGCGCGGCGGCACGGGAATGAAGGGGCCTCGGCATCGTCGTTGGGTCTTCCAGGTGGGAAAGGGGTGTACCTGGGGGTGTACCTGGGGGTGTATGGGTGTGGCGGGCGGTGATTTCCTGCAGATGGTAGGTAGCTGGGTGTGTAGGGGTTGCGGCCCAGGGCAGCATCTTTAAGGGTCTTCGCAAGAGTCCGCACACCCATATCATGCAGGTGGATTCCATCATACATGTCATGTAGGCTGATCCCACGATGATGTGCAAGGTGTACATTAGGTAAGGAAGCACATCCTCGGCGGATATCACTATTAATCCCATTGATGACATGCGGAGGAATGTCGTGCCGCGGCAAGAGTGTGGAAATCACAATACGAGAGTCGGGGAACTCCTTGTTGGCCTTCTCAGCCGCTTTCCGCACAGCCTCAGCGGTGCCGCTGCGAAGGGAGTGGATGTCGTTGGTGCCGGCGTGGACGATGATGCACTGTGGATTTCCCAGGATGTCCTTCCTCAGGAGCTGCTGTGCGTGGCCGGTTGTACCGCAGCGCCTCGCCGTTACCAGATGTCCAGGGAAGAGCTTCTGGGGATCGAGGAATCTGCGGTCGGAGTCCATCAGGAGGGCCACATGTGGAGTCTGCTCAGAGGAGGCTGAGTCTCAGGGACTGTGTGTGTGTCAGTGGGGGTCTCAGTTGGCTGACCTGAACAGTGAGAAGGGCTATGTGTGGGTGTATTTGTAGTACCTGTCTGTGCATCAGTAGGTGTTTGGCTATATGTGTCTGTATCAGGGTGTGTGTGATTGTTAGTGTGTTTGTCTGTGGTTGGAGGTCCTGCCGATGTGGAGCTGTTCTCTCTCCTGTCTCTCTCTCTCTCTCCCATACCGTCCTGTCTCTCTCTCTCTCTCTCCCATACCTTCCTGTCTCTCTCTCTCTCTCTCCCATACCGTCCTGTCTTTCTCTCTCTCTCCCATACCGTCCTGTCTCTCTCTCTCTCTCCCATACCTTCCTGTCTCTCTCTCTCTCCCATACCTTCCTGTCTCTCTCTCTCTCTCCCATACCTTCCTGTCTCTCTCTCTCTCTCCCATACCTTCCTGTCTCTCTCTCACACTATCTCTCTGTCAATAAAGCATAAAATGCCTAAAATAAATCTTTAAAAAAAACAAAAAAACATGGCGGCGCTTGTGAACCCAAACCTTTGGCTTCAGAACGGCCCTTCAGAAACCTGTGGTGAAGAACACTCACTACGTCCATCTTTTTTTACAGTCTATGTTTTTTTTGTTTTTTTTATTTGAGTCTTCAACACATTGGCAATGACAGTTCTTATTATATCACCAGAGTGAGCTGAGTACATTATGTCATAAGACAAGATTCAAAAGGAAATAGAACAAAAAAAAAACAAAAAAAAAAAAACAATACATACATTCCAGGGGTTAAATAACTTTATATTGTGTAAATACAAAGTGTAATTTTTGGGCCTTCATGCTTTTCATACATTTTAGAGATTTGGAAAATGTTGCTAATTGTTTCTAAAGGCTGTTAAACAGGTTTGTGTTTTGCAATATTTACATTTGTGTATAAAATATTTTGCCAAAATAATTAAAGTATTCATTAAAAATGTTATATTTCTATCTTCTATAAACATTCCAAATTTGACATTTTCTAGTAGAAATGGTAGTAGAACATCAATATTAGATTTAATCCATATGTTCAAATTAGACCAAAAATTATGAGTAATATTACAGTGAAAGAATAAATGATTTGTTGTCTCTACATCTGTATTACAAAATTGACAAGAATTACAGTCTATATTACATTTTAATCTTAGAAATTCACTAGAGGGGTAAATTTAAGTAATTATCTTGAAGTGTACCTCTTTAGCCTTGGGGGGGGGGGAATAGCGAATGAAATATATCTTTTTCTAATTTTACGAGCAGCCAAACTTGAGTAAATGTCTAAGATATAATTCCTTCTTAGAGGGTCAGGATAATATGCTTTAACAGCGTGTTTCTGATCAAGTTTTATTACAAGCTCTGTCCAAGTGTAAGTTGTCACTGTTTAAGCGTGAAGTGTGAGATCATCATCTAGAGCTGAACAGGGATCACACGTATCACCTTCTCATACTCCTCTTCAGAAGAGGATAAGCTATATTTCAAACACAACTCATTATGATTCAATAAATTGCCTCTGTCATCCATAATGTGTATAATAGACCAGAAACCCTTCTTCCACCACTCTTCAATAAACAAAGATTTTTTCTTAAACAAGATTCATCTGCTGTTCCAAATTGGAACATCTTGGGGGTAAAAGTTGTGTTTAAACAGTTTCCAATATTGTAGAACTTGTTTATGAAAGGCAGATAAATGTATTGGTAACTTGGACAATTCAAAATCGCAATTTAAAAGAAAAGCTATCCCTCCTAATTTTTTAAAGATTGCATTAGGAATAGCATGCCAAATCAAAGGCTTGTAGCCACTTCAGTTTAAACGTCCCATTCATAACATCAAAATCAATGGCGTTCAATCCCCCATTTTCATAACTTTTTAAGAGGTCACTTTCCTGATATAATGACACTTGTTCTTCCAAGTAAAATTTAAATTAGTTTGGTTTATAGATTGAATCATTCGTGACGAGACAGCCAATGAGTATGCCGGATAGGTAAATCTTACAGAAGGGGAGGAGTTTAGAGAAGGGGAGGAGTTTACAGAAGGGGAGGGGTTTAGAGAAGGGGAGGAGTTTACAGAAGGGGAGGAGTTTGGAGAAGGGGAGGAGTTTACAGAAGGGGAGGAGTTTACAGAAGGGGAGGTTATATCAGAGCTGGGTGTGTTCTGTTCAAATCCTTTGTCTGAGACCATGATGCAACACCAGTAAGTTCGTTTGAAATGATTCTGCCAATTTGTTTTAGATGACTTATTGTTTTAGTTATGTCTACATGCTACGATCCTAATTTAATGTGTGACTTCCTAACAGATCATGATGTATTGTTTTGGAGCTGTTTGATATACTTACCTGTGAGATAAAGCTGAAACCTGTAAGTAAGGCAAACTGTCTAAATTTAGAGAAGTGGTTGTATATTTGCTATCCTGTATTTACTTATGTTTTCTATAAATAGGATCCTGATGAAGGCTTGAAAGATTCCTTCTTAACCTTAGTGAATGCATTAATAATGTAAGCTAACTTATGTACCTTTGTTTATTATTCCTAGTTATGGTATGCATGGCCATATATTGATTCATGTTTGTTTATTGTACAGAAAAATCATCCATTCATCCATTCCCCTCAGTCAATAAATGGTTAAATGGCTCTTGGATCCTTGTGTTTAAATGTGCAGACCAGTTAGAGGCTCTATGGTCCGGTCACCCTTATAATACCTAATCAGGCAATAATAGTCTAATTCACATCACGTCAAGTTTAGATTATACAGTCTTTTTTCAAACATGTTGGGTCTGTTTACTGTCCAGCCTAACACACACACACACACACACACACACACACACACACACGCACACACACACACACTGTGTTACTGATAGAGTTACATAGGGAAGAAGATGGATGGAGGATGAAGAGGGAGGAGGAGAGGAAGAAAGGAGAAATCAGATAACTGATAAAACAAGATTGTGTGTGTGTGTGTGTGTGTGTGTGTGTGTGTGTGTGTGTGTGTGTGTGCAGATCAATAGGTGCATTAGTGAATCCATTACATCTGTTACCAAGATCACTGAAATCAAATCAGCTCAGAGCATAATGGAGGGAGGAGAGTGTGTGTGTGTGTGTGTGTGTGTGTGTGTGTGTGTGTGAGAGAGAGAGACAGGGTGTGGCAGAAGGAAAGCTAAACATGACAGTAGAAAGCAGGAGGCGAAGCAGTGGGTGACTCAGCTCTGAATAATAGTTTTACTGATGTATAAAATCAGTTTTATGCGGTGCAAAATGGCGGCTCTAGAAAGAAGCCCTCGCTCTTTGATTCTGAGGGACTGACACCAAAACCTGACGTTTACCGCTGATGTTTTACATCCTGAAACATTTTCTCATATCAAACTGGAAATATCTGGAGGTGACGTCACCTCGTCTACGATTGGCCGGTTATGCGCCAAGAAGAAAAACAACTAACTCCTGGATGAGCCGGAGATGAAAAGTTCTTCACCACCAGCTGATTTAAACAGTCACAGAGTTTTAGGAGTTTTTTAACTGCAGGAGATCCAACAGAAGAAAGAAGACAACAGAAGGTAAAGAAACTCACCGCAATGATCTGCAGCCTCTCCTGCTGGGACAGACCTTCAACCACCCTGAGAGAGAGAGAGAGAGAGAGAGAGCTGGTTAGTCAGTGACGTGTTTCTATTAGTCCAGGTTGTGCTGTAGTTTACTACACCACCACCACCACCACCAACAACACCAACAACAACAACAACAACAACAACAACAACAGACAGATTCTTGAGAGATGCAGCAGAAGAAATTGCCCCATGTGTCACTCACATAATCATCTCTATGGAACAGGGCAGAGCAGCTACAGATCTGAAGTAATATGAATATGAGTCATCCCTAATCGGATCTTAGTAACTATAGACCTGTTTCTATTTTAAGTGTTTTATCCAAAGTACTTGAACGAATCATTCCTGAACAGATTGAAGGTTATATTGAAAAACATAATCTTGTGTATGAATTCTAATCTGGTTTTTGAAAATCACATTCCACAAACACTTGCCTTTTATATTTAACTGATTCTATCAGGAAGGAGGTGGACAGCGGTAACTCTTGTGGAACGGTGTTGCTGGACTTGCAAAAAGCATTCGATACAGTAGACCACAGAATTTTGCTTTTAAAATTAAAAGCCATTGGTTTTAACATATCATCTAGAAATTGGGTCAGGTCCTACCTAACAGGGCGAGAGCAGGTTGTTGATA
>NC_136005.1:427500-435000 GCF_048128805.1 Centroberyx gerrardi | reverse complement strand
GACACTGAAACTTTGTAGGCTTCAACAAAGAGGCAGTGAAGCTTTGTGCTGATCGGCTCTAAGAGAGAAAATAACTGCAGCAAACAGATTTAAATGGAGCCGATACCCACAGTTCACATGTTCAGGATCCAGAGCTTCAGCCTCTCTAAGGAAGAGACCAGCTGAGCGGCTGTGGGCCGGTTCAGTCTGCAGAGCAACACTGTCAACATCCTGCAGTCTGTCACCAGAGGAAGAGTCTGTCTGCAGACACAGAGCCGGGAGGTCAGAGGTCACCGCCCCTCTTCCTCTGAACAACAAAACACAGCAGACTGACCAGCAGAACATCCGACCTGGACTCAGTTCGCTCCACAAACCTGGAAACTCCAGACAAGACGATCCTCAGCATGAACATACAAGACACCAAACAGCATTCCCAGACCAGATCTACAGCAACAGAGTCCGATCAGCAACAGATCAATAAACTGACCGGTCCTGTTCATCAGTGAACCAGCTGCTGCAGAGTTTGTTAGACTGAACTACACCAACTGACAAATGTGACTGACTTGTTATTGGCATTGAGCAATAAATATTAGATGATGATTTTTGGTGACTTGATTTAATTTTTTTTTACCCCCAAAATGGATCTTTAGCATTGTGGACTGAACCTCCTCTTAACCTCCTGAAGCTCCCGGTGTTAAAGGAAAACGCCTAAAACTCTGTAACTCTGTTAAAAACAGCTGCTGATATTCTTTTAATCTCTGACTCCATTCAGTAGTTTGTTCATCAGAGGGAGGATCAGAGGGAGTTTCCCTTTAACACTTCCTGTTTCTGACAGCAAGAGAGAAGAAGAGAAACATGAGTGAGAGTAAACGAAGGAGCAAAGAAAAGCTGAGTGACTATTCTGAAGGTTTCATGTTGTTCAGACTCTGCTGGACGAGCTGAACGGTTTAAAGCTCTAACACACAGAAACACTGACTGAACTCATATTACAAGACACTGAGATATTTTAAATTACTGTTCTTTTTTTAAAGTTTCAGACACAGTAGATCTGAAGTTGGTTGTTGTTCTTCACCCTGCGGCCTCCACACTTCTCATCCATCACATTTCCTCAGACAAACCTCCCTGTTATTCACTCTGCCTGCAGCCAGATTCTCCAGCGATGCGGAGAGTCATATGAGCGTTAGCTAGCTGGCTGCGCTACTGGGAAGCCTTTGTCTGGAGAGGAAGACGCTTGAATCAGGAGTTCGCCGAGCCGCTCAGCCCGCCTAACATTGAGGAAGAGTTCAATTCAACAGACAACGAAGCAGCTACATGATGCCATTGACTTTGTTCAGTTGACCGTATGTCTCGCAGACAAACAGAGACATAAATCTGTCCAGGCGGAGCTGCCAGGCTGTTAAACTACACCGATACGGATCAGTCCAAACCTCCAGGATCCACCTTCACCTGGAGGCCAAAGGCTCCCGCCTGGTCCTGCTGTTCAGTCATATTACAGTTTAATACAGTTTAATATAGGTTAGACCTGAGGCTGATTAAAACCAGCATATAAACAACAGAGGCAACATGGAGTCCAACAGGATAACAGCTTGTGGCAAAGAGCAGAAACCAGTACAAGTTCTGTATGCATTATTAATAACACTGTACTTAGTTTGACTGTTTTATATCACACTGTATTTAGTTGCTGTATATCACACTGTATTTAGTTGCTGTATATCACACTGTATTTAGTTGCTGTATATCACACTGTATTTAGCTGTATATCACGCTGTATTTAGTTGCTGTATATCACACTGTATTTAGCTGCTGTATATCACACTGTATTTAGTTGCTGTATATCACACTGTATTTAGCTGCTGTATATCACACTGTATTTAGTTGCTGTATATCACACTGTATTTAGCTGCTGTATATCACACTGTATTTAGCTGCTGTATATCACACTGTATTTAGCTGCTGTATATCACACTGTATTTAGTTGCTGTATATCACACTGTATTTAGTTGCTGTATATCACACTGTATTTAGTTGCTGTATATCACACTGTATTTAGCTGCTGTATATCACACTGTATTTAGTTGCTGTATATCACACTGTATTTAGCTGTATATCACACTGTATTTAGCTGCTGTATATCACACTGTATTTAGCTGTATACCACACTGTATTTAGCTGTATACCGCACTGCATTTAGCTGTATATCACACTGTATTTAGCTGTATATCACACTGTATTTAGCTGTATATCACACTGTATTTAGCTACTGTATATCACACTGTATTTAGCTGTATACCACACTGTATTTAGCTGTATACCACACTGTATTTAGCTGCTGTATATCACACTGTATTTAGCTGTATATCACACTGTATTTAGCTGCTGTATACCACACTGTATTTAGCTGTATATCACACTGTATTTAGCTGCTGTATATCACACTGTATTTAGCTGTATATCACACTGTATTTAGCTGCTGTATACCACACTGTATTTAGCTGCTGTATACCACACTGTATTTAGCTGTATATCACACTGTATTTAGCTGCTGTATATCACACTGTATTTAGCTGTATATCACACTGTATTTAGCTATGTATCACACTGTATTTAGCTGTATATCACACTGTATTTAGCTGCTGTATATCACACTGTATTTAGCTGTATATCACACTGTATTTAGCTGTATATCACACTGTATTTAGCTGTATATCACGCTGTATTTAGCTATGTATCACACTGTATTTAGCTGCTGTATATCACACTGTATTTAGCTGTATATCACACTGTATTTAGCTGTATACCACACTGTATTTAGCTGCTGTATATCACACTGTATTTAGCTGTATATCACACTGTATTTAGCTGCTGTATATCACACTGTATTTAGCTGTATATCACACTGTATTTAGCTGTATATCACACTGTATTTAGCTGTATATCACGCTGTATTTAGCTATGTATCACACTGTATTTAGCTGCTGTATATCACACTGTATTTAGCTGTATATCACACTGTATTTAGCTGTATACCACACTGTATTTAGCTGTATATCACACTGTATATCACACTGTATTTAGCTGTATACCACACTGTATTTAGCTGATGTAAATCACACTGTATTTAGCTGTATATCACACTGTATTTAGCTGCTGTATATCACACTGTATTTAGCTGTATATCACACTGTATTTAGCTGTATATCACACTGTATTTAGCTGTATATTACACTGTATTTAGCTACTGTATATCACACTATTTAGCTGTATATTACACTGTATTTAGTTGTATATTACACTGTATTTAGCCGTATATCATGCTGTCTTTAGCTGTATATTACACTGTATTTAGCTGCTGTATATCACACTGTATTTAGCTGTATATCACACTGTATTTAGCTGCTGTATATTACACTGTATTTAGCTGTATATCACGCTGTATTTAGCTGTATATCACGCTGTATTTAGCTGTAGATTACACAGTGTTCAGTATCTTACTGCTGTATCAGGTTAGGTTTCTGTACATGATGGCAGGCAGACTAAAGGCTCTGCTGGATGGATGCTTGTGTTTCGAAGGTGTTGGCGGTGAAACTGTGCTGAGATCAACAGTGTTTGCTGGTTTTGTCCCTGCAAAGCTGTAATTCAAAGGATCCTGGACAAAGCATGCCATCAGTTTCTATGGAGACCTGCCCTGCTAACAGAGAATCTGGGGAAACAGGCGCCGGTCTGGGAAAACCTCACCAAACTAAATCTGTCTTCCATCTGAAACGAAGGGCAGAAACTCAACAGCACAACTCTGCTGAGAATTAACAAACAAATAATTCAGATTTTGTGTATTTGTGTACTTATACCAGCCTGTTGTCACCATGGAACAACCATGTTATGAATACTGTGGTCAGAGCATCATAGTCCACCACAGAGTACTTGTACATGGTCTGTGTACATGGTACTGTCAGAAACTACAGTACAACATACTGTGGTACAGGAACACAGTAGTACTGGGACAGTGAGTTTAACTCACAATATGGACTTCATGAACAGTATCTTCCCAAGACTGATGTCAGCCTGAAATGCTGTAAACTATATTCTGTAAATGAGAAGTGATGAAAAGGTGGATGAACTGGGTTTATGTGGATGTCAGCGCTGTGTGAGCTGAACAGTCCAGAGCCTGACCTGAAATATTCAGTCAGCTCCCAGCATGCACTGCTGCTCCTCATCCTGACAAACCAAACCAGGATCTGCCCTTCATCCATCAGTACCAACTCTACACCATGAGTATATATCAGTATATATCAGTATATACATCATGAGTATATATCAGTATATCAGTATTTATCAGTATATATCAGTATTTATCAGTATTATCAGTATCAGTAAACACCTCTTCACCCAAAACCCAGAACAGGAAGTGGCTACGGAACACGAAACAGACCAAAATGCACCAGATTTTGCTCTGTTAGTTATTCACCAGACATCAGAAGGGCGAGGCTGGGACTGAGGCATGATGGGTAATAACAGCTGACTCTCCTCTGTTAGAGGAGAACAGCTCTCGACTGTTATTGATCTGTTCTGTCTCCGATATTTTGAACCAATCAGGAGCTGATGAACAGATTGTGTCTTAACGAGGACCTTCAGTTCTGCTCGTTAGGAGGCTCAGCTCAGACACAGGGAGGAAATGACATCACTGGGCCAAATGACCAGGCAGTGATTGGTTTAAAATCACGATCGTCTTCACAGAGGAGGAACAGGACCGGCTGGAGGTTCAGGTTTCAGATCAGATCTGATCTGATCTACTGTGAAGCTTCAGTCTGATCAACCAGACCAGTCCACACTGTAAACTGAGTTCTGGTTAAAACTACATTAGTAACACAGTCTTCACACTGCCTCCTTCCTCCAGAGTTATACAGCATGTCTATATAGGCTATCAGTGGTTCCCAAACTGGGGTCTGGGGACCTTCAGGGGCCCTTGAGGTTCCAGGATGCTCCCATTAAACCGAGCAGATGTTTAATTTAAATTTGATTCCACTGACTGATAAATACTGGAAGTTAACACTCAGTCTGTTCTGCTGCCTCACAGCCAACTGACCCGGATGTTCTTCTGTTCATATTGATGCTGTCAATCACCAACAATGCCCCCCCCCACCCCCCCACCCCCCCCCACACACACACACACACACACACACACACACACACATACACTCCGCACCGCACCGCAGCACCTCACCCCGCCGGCTCCGCCCGCAGCATGAATCAACAGCAGCGCCGTCAAGCTCACAGTTACACAGCATGAACACCGGAAACCAAGCGAATTAGCCTTCATATTAAAAGCGTTTCTTAATTATGAAAAGAAGAATAAGAAATGCGCTGTGCAGAATGACAAAAAACACCAAATGATTACATCGTATTACGGTGCATGATGTTCTTGACAGAGTAGGTTACATCATCAGCAGGCATATTTAAAGCTTAAAAATATAAAATATTTAATAACTTGAACAGACAAAAACTGCAGAAAAGTTATAGATATCTGATATCTATAAAAAGACCATTTAAACCAGAGAGCAGTGTCAAAATAACTGCAATATTTGTCACTTTCGGAAGAAGAAAGAGTATTAAGTAGCTAGTGATTTATACAGAACACTAAAAGTCATATTAGAATACTAGAACTACTCACAAAATTAGATATGAAGTGAAACTATAGCAGTAAAATTGACACTAAAAACATTAGATTGTATTTACTGTATATATTCCTGATTAAATGTGACTTTATTAGCAAATTCAACTCAAACTTACAGCAGAACACAGGATGCCTGCTGTCTGACAGTAGCTAGTCACTTTGTGCTCAACAAGGCTTTTATTTTGAAAGTCGTGACCAGAAGTCGTGTTGTATCATTCTGTCTACTTTACACTAGTTATTGATCCCACATCAGCTCCTCCATGGAAAACGCTGATCAATATGTAATTAAGCATCGTGCTCACTGATGACCGATCTGATCCATAATCGGACAGCCGCTCTGTTTCCGACGGGAAAAGTAGAATAGAGATTTTATTGTGACTCTACTGGTTTTTATTCTCCCTGCAGGAATAAAGCATGCGGCTCTGAGCGGCCGCTCCGCACCGCCGCAGTGCCACAAAGGAGAGTAGAAGAAGAAAAGCAGTTTAAGAGCGACAGTTACACCTAGAATTAATATTATTATGATGATTATTATTATGATTATTATAGCTTCCTCTCTGGCCCAGCAGCGGATTCGCCCGCACGCAGTTTGTCTGTTTCACAGCAGAAAGCCTGACTCAGCTGTCTGCAGAATGACTTTCAGCCTGATGGAGACGGACGGCGCTGCGCTCAGTTACATGAACATCCAGTCTGTCCAGGCTCATGTTAACCTTCAGGTTGAAACACTGCAGCGAGACAGACTGAGACAGACTGAGACAGACTGAGACAATAAACCAGCGAGACGCCGGGAGGAAAACACCAAACCTGCGGTACAAACAGACAGAACAGACTCACTCCATGTTTCCCGCAGTCCTGACAGCAAGTTTCTCCTCACAGGATTCGGTTTCAGCCGGTTAAAGTCCAGACCATGAGAGTCCCGCTGCTCCTGCACACAGACCTGGCAACCCGAAACCTCCAGTCCGGATCCAGCAGATCACATCAGTCCGCTGGATCTCCTCCGATCATCTGATCTTTTGTTCGGTTCCTCTGGCGCTGGAAGCCCGGACCCGCCCACATGGAGCAGGAGGAAGAGGAGGATGAGGATGGTGATGGGGGGGGGGGGGGGGCAGAAGTTTATTATCATATTATTAATTATTACTATTATTATTATTATTATTATTATTATTATTATTACTATTATTATTGCCTTAACTAGCCTGATCCCAGCTGCTCAGTCTCTGAACTGATGCTGAGTGAAGAAAACTTGACTGAGCAACAAAGTAGACCAGAAAAGAAAAAGAGATACATCTATATACATGTTAACATCATCTAAATAACATAAATATAAATAATAATGATATGTCACTTTATCACACCCGACACAAACAGCACAACCAAGTCAGTGTGTGTGTATTTATGTCTGAAATATAACAGAATGCTCAGGGGGAAAAGGAGGCGGAGCCAATACTTGATTCTATATGAAAACATTACATGCACTTCGCCAAAAGTGCTTGAGTAAGCAAAATGCCAAAAAGGACTAAGCAGTTAAATGACAAACAGCAACTGAGTGAAAGATTTTTTTTTTTAAAAACAAGACAGATTTCTTCAGTCATCATGAATTTCCTGCATGGGATTCTGGGAACGCTCACATCTCCGCTGACACCTCACAGTCCTGCATCCAATGAGAGGAAATAACCAGGATGGATAAGATTTGCTGAATATCATCATACCATACAGTATATATGTATATATAATGAGCTCAGTCCATTTAATCCTTCTTGGAAATGCTCACACACACACACACACACACACACACACACACACACACGTCTCCTCTCCTCCCCTCAGTGTGTAAACGCTCCTCATTGCTTCTGCTT
>NC_136005.1:420000-422500 GCF_048128805.1 Centroberyx gerrardi | reverse complement strand
ATGAGGTGCGATGAGGGCGATGCGATGAGGTGCGGTGAGGTGCGGTGTGATGAGGTGCGAAGAGGTGCGATGAGGTGCGATGAGGTGCGATGAGGGCGATGCGATGAGGTGCGGTGTGATGAGGTGCGAAGAGGTGCGATGAGGGCGATGCGATGAGGTGCGGTGTGATGAGGTGCGAAGAGGTGCGATGAGGGCGATGCGATGAGGTGCGGTGTGATGAGGTGCGGTGAGGTGCGGTGTGATGAGGTGCGGTGTGATGAGGTGCGAAGAGGTGCGATGAGGTGCGATGAGGGCGATGCGATGAGGTGCGGTGTGATGAGGTGCGGTGTGATGAGGTGCGGTGAGGTGCGGTGTGATGAGGTGCGGTGTGATGAGGTGCGAAGAGGTGCGATGAGGTGCGATGAGGGCGATGCGATGAGGTGCGGTGTGATGAGGTGCGGTGTGATGAGGTGCGATGAGGTGCGATGAGGGCGATGCGATGAGGTGCGGTGTGATGAGGTGCGAAGAGGTGCGATGAGGGCGATGCGATGAGGTGCGGTGTGATGAGGTGCGAAGAGGTGCGGTGTGATGAGGTGCGGTGTGATGAGGTGCGAAGAGGTGCGATGAGGTGCGATGAGGGCGATGCGATGAGGTGCGGTGTGATGAGGTGCGGTGTGATGAGGTGCGATGAGGTGCGATGAGGGCGATGCGATGAGGTGCGGTGAGGTGCGGTGTGATGAGGTGCAGTGTGATGAGGTGCGGTGTGATGAGGTGCGGTGTGATGAGGTGCGAAGAGGTGCGATGAGGTGCGATGAGGGCGATGCGATGAGGTGCGGTGTGATGAGGTGCGATGAGGTGCGATGAGGTGCGATGAGGGCGATGCGATGAGGTGCGGTGAGGTGCGGTGTGATGAGGTGCAGTGTGATGAGGTGCGGTGTGATGAGGTGCAGTGTGATGAGGGCGATGCGATGAGGTGCGGTGAGGTGCGGTGTGATGAGGTGCAGTGTGATGAGGTGCGGTGTGATGAGGTGCAGTGTGATGAGGGCGATGCGATGAGGTGCGGTGTGATGAGGTGCGGTGTGATGAGGTGCGATGAGGTGCGATGAGGGCGATGCGATGAGGTGCGGTGAGGTGCGGTGTGATGAGGTGCAGTGTGATGAGGTGCGGTGTGATGAGGTGCGGTGTGATGAGGTGCGAAGAGGTGCGATGAGGTGCGATGAGGGCGATGCGATGTGATGAGGTGCGGTGCGGTGAGGTGTGATGAGATGCGATGTGATGCAACGAGGTGTGGTGTGGTGAGGTGAGATGCGATGCGATGCGATGCGATGCGATACGATGCGATACGATGCGATACGATGCGATGCGATACGATGCGATACGATGCGATGCGATGCGATACGATACGATGCGATACGATGCGATACGATACGATGCGATACGATACGATGCGATGCGATGCGATGCGATGCGATACGATGCGATGCGATGCGATACGATACGATACGATGCGATACGATGCGATGCGATGCGATGCGATGTAACAGGCAGACAGGCAGACAGAGAGCGGTCCAGACTTTAAGAGGCTGAGGCTGTAAATATGGAAATGAAATAAAGTGATAATCAGCAGGATGAAGCTGGTCGGTACGGTGAATCTCCTGCGGTCTTCTTCACTCCGGAGGGTTTCGAGCCCAAACGCTCAAATCCAACTCATCCAATTAAAGCTGGTTAAATATTAATTGGGGTGAACGAGATTCCACAGTAAACAGAGAGAACGGGCTAATGATCCCATCAGCGCCTGCAGAGCTAATAGAGAAGCATTTAGCATCACAATCAGCTCGTTACCGCCAAACAAACAGCTTCCTAACTAACCCAGTGCTGATGGGACACAGAGGAAGTGTTTCTGTCTGGGATTCACACTGGGAACACTGGGAACACTGGGAACACTGGGAACACTTGGAACACTTGGAACACTGGGAACACTGGGAACACTTGGAACACTTGGAACACTGGGAACACTGGGAACACTTGGAACACTTGAAACACTGGGAACACTGGGAACACTTGGAACACTTGGAACACTGGGAACACTTGGAACACTTGAAACACTGGGAACACTGGGAACACTGGGAACACTGGGAACACTTGAAACACTGGGAACACTTGGAACACTTGAAACACTGGGAACACTGGGAACACTTGGAACACTTGGAACACTGGGAACACTGGGAACACTGGGAACACTTGGAACACTGGGAACACTGGGAACACTGGGAACACTTGGAACACTTGGAACACTGGGAACACTGGGAACACTGGGAACACTGGGAACACTTGGAACACTTGGAACACTGGGAACACTGGGAACACTTGGAACACTTGAAACACTGGGAACACTGGGAACACTTGGAACACTGGGAACACTTGGAACACTTGAAACACTGGGAACACTGGGAACACTGGGAACATTTGGAACACTTGGAACACTGGGAACACTGGGAACACTTGGAACACTGGGAACGCT
>NC_136005.1:407500-415000 GCF_048128805.1 Centroberyx gerrardi | reverse complement strand
TCCTTCACAGAGACAAGAAACGTTCCCAACACAAACCGCTGAACATGCATCTTTTACCAAACCATGTGAGTTGTGTGAAGCTCCCAGGTTCAGAGTCACACATTCACAACTTTGAATTTCACTTGGTTCGATAAAAGTTCAGACTCTAACACTGATGGTTTTATTGTGGATTTTAGCTAACTGTTCTCCAGAGGCTGAGAGGGAAATCTCAGTTTTCCTGCTTCATAACATCTCACAAGCCTTTAATCTCACTCTAATTGGTTAGTTTTACCAGTCGCCCTACGGGAAGAAGAATTTCTATTCCAGGAAACTCAAATTATGGAGAATCTTTGAACTGTGAACGAGATGGAAGAAGTTAACAGCTACTTAAACTGAGGGATTAGAGGAAAATGAATGAGAGCAGGCAGTTAGAGAGTTGGCTCTAATAAAAACAGTTCTACTGAGACAATAAGACACTGAGCTGTGTAGAAATAAATGGCAGAGAGAGAGAGACAGAGAGAGAGAGACAGAGAGAGAGAGAGAGACAGAGAGAGAGAGAGAGACAGATCTGAGCTGATTCCATGTAAACTTCACTTTCCTTAGTTTCAGCCTGACTGAGGTGATTTTGTTAATTCAGGATCTCCGTGTTTCTCACGCTGTCAAATCTGAAGCAAGGCAGTCACACTGCCAGGGTTGGAGGTTCAGTTCCCTGTGTATCTCATGTGTATCTCGCCCACGCTAAAGCTGTAGGCTATAAAGCTGTAAGGTTCTCTGGATAAAAGGCTCCATCAACTACATTATATATTATTATCATTTCAACATTATCTGCAGCCTGCATCTCATACCGAGTCTGTTTAGCACTAGTGTTAGCATTTAGCTATTAGCTGTCAGCCGTCAACACACAACTTGACATATAAACACTGAGTTAGCAATAACAACTTTTAATTCATGTTTTACTGACAAAGCAGAACTTTCAACCTGACAACCACATAGCATGCAGTACTCCATCCAATGATCCTGTTTGTACATTTGGCAATACAAATCCTTCAGATTTGGCAACAGAAGTGAAACTTGTATTGCCTCTATTGCTTTGAAAAATGGTCAAATCCCTGTTGTCACTTTTTTATAGCATTGTTTTTTACATGTCCAGTCACAAAATGCACAAGATTCAAGATTTAAGATGCTTAAGGTTTTGACATCCAATGGAAATGTTGAAAGCGACAATCAGTCTGTCGCTTGTCTTCATGAAGGAACTGTTTCTTGTAAAAAGCTGTTTTTGTGTCATTTTTACAGCTGAGACCAAACTTTGAGCGTAGAGAGCGGGGCGGTCAGGACCGAAGCGACCACTGACTTCAAAGCATACTGTGCTTCCTGTAGACACATGCATGAACACACACCCAGAGACACATTAACACACACATTCACACACACACACACACACACACACACACACACACACACACGCACTCTTCTTAGAAATAATTATACACACTCTCATCCATCACACTGCCCAACCAACCAGAGAACAGCGCACAAACACACATGCTAGGAATTACTATTAGCAACCAAGCTGCAACAACAGAAAGGCAACAACATACTTAGATATCCATCCAGTAATTTACAATCAGCAATCACCAAGTCATCACAGCCGTGTGTTCACACCCGAGCAACTTCAACAATCTTCAACAGACTTTCTTTGGAAGTCTGAACGCCCAGCGTTGAACTCAGCTGCCTCATTTCCTGGTTTGCAGCTCAGCTTTCAGATGACATCACCCACCAGCAACCAATCACGTACTACCATCGCTCTGTATCCCTCCTACTGCTGCAATACCATTGGCTGAACAGTTTGCTCTAACTGGCCTCTGGACAGCGGCGGTGCTGAGGCTGCTAGCGGTGTGAACACAGAGGAGATGACAGGGAATCACTTGATGAGCGGTCCGTGAGGCAGATGGAACTGAGACTGAGCTGCACTGCATGTTGTCCTTCAAGATTTTGGATTTGTTGCATGTTGTGCTTCCAGTATGAACTTTACAATCTTCTTTGTGCTCTTTGAGTTCACAGAGCCTTTGTATTCAGTGACACAGTTGCTATGACAACTCTTACCAGATGGCAACTTTCCAACCATATTTCCAATCCATTTCTTGCAGCTCCTTCCATCACATCAAGCCCAAGAAATGCATAGCAACATGGTCCAGGTATGTCCAGGTATTGTGCTGTTAATGACTAGTTTCACCATAAGGCTTTTTTTTTTTCAAAAAGTAAGAGACTAATCCTTAAACCTTCGTCCTTGCAAATTCTTATAATAGTTCTCCTGTTCAGTCTGGTTCCGAATCTCTCTATCCAGAAGAACCAGCGCCGTCTTGCGTCGCATGCTCAGCTCCCGGCGCTGTCCGTCGACCGAGATGTCTCCCTGCGGGTGAGGTGGGGGGGGGAGCACCTCAGGGTCGGCGTCTCTGGCGGCGGAGCACGGCGAGGCGGTCTGGTTTGGCCGGAAGCTGCTGCCGCGGGCGGCGGCGTCTCCGCGGTTCAGGATGTTGAGGTCATAAGTGTCCCGCGGGTCGCTCCCGTTGGACGAACCCCTCCACTCCCACGGGTTCCCATTGCCGGCAAGGGGCGGGGCGTGAGGAGGGGGCAGGGCTTGGACGACAGGATGGTGAGGGGCGTGGGCGTCCACCGTGACGATACCCGATCCCTCCCGTTGCTGCTCGGAGGCGGGGCGGTAGTGGGGTGAGTCGGCGGTGGAGGAGGTACCAGAGGAGGTGGAGGTGGTTTCGGAGGACTTGGGCGTCTCTCCTGAGGAGGAGGAGGGGAGGAGGCCTTGCTGCTTGGACATGGCGATGACCTGCATGAGGCGTGGCTGGTTAGCGGCGCCGCGGAGCGACGCCCCCCCACCGCTCTTCTCTGTAATAGCCAGCCACTTGGCCCGGGTCAGGGCGCTCTTTGGGGAAACTGGTGGCGGTCCTGCTTCAGGGATTTGGGGGGGGCGGGGAGACACCACTACTCTGGCGCCCCCTGGAGGCTGACTGGTGCCAGGGGGGTTGGGATTAGAGGCTGCCCTCCCAGGCTGCACGGCGGGCGGGTAGACCGGGACCTGAGACCCGTCGTCTGTTCCCATGGAGCCCGCCTCAGAGCCGTCCTCGCTGGCCTCCCTGTCGGCCTCGTCCCGGACGCTGAGGCCTCGCATCTCCATGGACTTCTGCTTCCATTCTGACACCAGCTGCTGGGAGCGCATGGGGTCCATGGGCACCTGGACGGCCTTCAGGCGCCGCTGGACGGGCTGGACGGGCTGGACGGGCTGGACCGGATCCTCGGCTCCCTCGTTAGCGCCCAGCACACCGTTGACGTTCATGCTGGCCCGTGGCAGCGTGTTACTGAACGTCAGCATGGTCTCCTTCCCCATGGGGCTGCGAGGAGCCAGGAGCTCCACGTCCACGCTCGCCCTCTTCAGGCTCCCCATCGAGGCCTTCTCCCTCTGCAGAGGGCGGCCCAGGCCCTCCAGCCGGTCCATGGGAGCCGGCGCAGCGGCGATCTCATCGTTGCTTTCCGAAGCCGAGGCCGGGCCTTTGTTGTAGACGGAGTCATGTCCTCGTTCGGTCAGCGCTCGCAGGGCGTCGTCCTTCGGAGGCGGAGGGGGAGGGACGGCGACAAAATCATCAGAGGACTTGAAGTTGGCCACAGCATGAAAAGCCTGCAAGAGAAAGGAAAAAGCGTGAGTCTTTGAAGCTTGAAATTCCTCTGATGCTCCTCAGCATAATAATGATGCTGTGTCCTCTGCAAAGTCATTCTCCTCCCTATCATTCATCTGCCTGGTTACTGCCTCCTGCGCTCAGAGGAGACGAGCGGCTCGGCTACCAAACCGATAAGGAAGCAGAAAGTACAAAGAGAGGAAATGAGACGGTCAAGCACTAAAACAAGACATAATGTCCGCCTCAGTTTCAGGACGTTTTCATGCCAAACAAAATGTGCAGGAGGATTTCCTGGCTGATTGATATTACTTGTAAGCTTGTATTTATCTCCAGATGAAGTATTGATTAGTGATAAACTATTAAAAAGACATTTAAATGATGGCATCACACAGCAAAATGGCTTGTTGATATATATCTTAAGGAAAATAACATTTAACATTTTCCCAAAATAAAATTTTCCTAGTCTCAACTTCCCACACTGAAAAAAAAAAAAATGAGTGTGATGCAGGAGCAGACTGAGAGAGGTGAGTAAAGGAAGCTGGAGCTCAATCTGAGCTGCAACCACAAACTCCCAGAGCATTCTGGGTAGAAAACAGACGATAGATCAAATCACGACACAGTAAATACTGTGAAGAGGAGATGAAGCTGTACATGACGAGCAGCGAGGAAACAGTAGGAAACCATGACTACTCTTCAGATGAGATGTGAATAAGGTTGGGATCGTATTTGAAACAGTCCCATCAGCTCTTCACAGCAGATAACTGATCTTTTTTTGTGCTGAAATTGACATGAGCAGCTTTGGTAATAGATACAATATTTTGTGCTTTTTAAAGTACTTTTACTGTGAAGTGGGACCTGACCCAAAACTGTCAGAAATGTGAAGTAATTATTCTTCCTGCTGTTTAGGATGGAAGTGATTGGATGTTAGAATGAAGGTGTGCTGGGTGACAGCAGGTATGTTTGTTGTTATCGGGTCGGCTCCTCCCATCACAGATGTTTGGTTGAATTAGATCCATGACATCAGAAGATCAACAGGACTTGTGGAGTCCAGAACCCGCTGTGAGTTCAGACCACAGTGCGGCAGCGGCCAGGTGAGAGCGAAGCCTCACCAGGTAAGCGGCGATGAACGCTCCGATGAGGAAGCCGACGTAGACGTCGATGGGATGGCTGCGGTGCTGCGTGATCTGGGTCAGACCCGTCAACGCCGCTGCGATGGCGAAGGCGAACACCAACACCGGCTTCAGCAGCTTGGTGCTGTCTGAGATGGTCGAGTTAAAATACATCTGGAGGGAATATGAAGGTTCATTCCAGAAAGACAAACAGACAGATTTCCATTTCAGAAATACAAATTGGTGCCTGGTAGAAAAACTGGTAAATGTAATATATTATAAGCAAATGTCTTACATGTCTAAGATGGATAACACCAATAAAATATTTTTATTTTCATGCCAACAACTTTCTATCAGATGTTGAAGATCAAGTTTTGGATTCAAACTCTACACACTCTACACACTCAATTACGATCATAGAACTCATATAATAATGAGTATATATGAATTCTATATATTTGAATTTTTAACTTCAGTGCCACAAGCTCATCCGGTCAGTTTTATAAATATTGTATGAAATATTGTATGATACTGCAGAAATTAATAAATTGAATATTTACACCTGGTGTTAATAATACATGAAAACAGCTGATTGTAAAGATGATCATCTGTTAATTTCAGGAAGAACTAGTTTTCTTCTGCTTTCATATCCTCATCGATGTCTGGACCAAAACCAGAGAAAGGGTTTAAATTTTCTTTGTAGCTGCTGGGAAACAAGAATTTCTGTTCAACTCATTTATTTAATGAGATTCCTGTCGCCTCTCTGCTTTGCTTACAGCTCCAATTTGTTCCAAGCTGCTGTAAACTGTAATTTGTAGTAAATTAAATGACATTGTTCTTAACAAGCCAATGAACACAGTGAGTCTGGTGGATGGTGTCTGCCTTCACTTCTTCATACAGGCTTTCTTTCATTTACTAAGATGATACTTGGAGTCTTTTATTTTAGGAATTTGACAACATTCAGTCTTATTCAGTATTCTTTCCTGAATTATTTCCAGACTTATTCCAGACCAGTGTGGGGTCATAGTTCCTCACTAGGGGCAGCTCCACTGACTTCATTCCTCCTAGATTTAAGAGCGGTTTGAGGAACAACACGCTTCAGTTTACAGCAGGAGGAACCAGGTCAAGACTAGCAGCAGCTGGAATGGTTTTAAATTTAAATTTAAGCTTAGAGATGGTAGTTGGGGATAGAAAGTCAAACAAAACTCAAATTGAAATCTATGACCATTGGTTTTGTGTAGTTTTGTCTATTTTTGTTACTTGTATATACTACTGATTAAGAGTTTTGTATTGATTTGAGCCTACAATGTAGGCTCAAATCAATACAAATCCCCCCCCCCCCCCCCCCCCACCATCTTCCCCAAAGTCTCAAAAATAGAAATAAGTGCTTTGTTGAGTTATCCTGACCCCTTTTCTTTTAATTCATGTATATCTTCTGCCTGAATAACTGTACATGTGTCATTAATTGAAATTTGTCAAATAAATGTATTGAATTAGTGTTGTAATTAGGGTTAATTAGCAGAGCAGGTAGGGGTTCAGTGCCTTGCTCAAGGACACTCTGACAGATCACATGGCTGTGGTTGGGATCACACCTGAGACCTTGTGGTTACAGGACGGTAACGGTGTATGTTCACATTTCATGAGAGAAAATTTGGTCAACAGAAGAAACTGTTTGTCACTGCAGTTCCAGTTGTGATGTTTTCAGTCTGAGGCAGATTCACAGCAGAGTGACAGAACCTAACCTTTGATTCTCTGCATGTCTGCGATATGTGCAGTCAAATTTTCTACATGACATTTAAGCCTCCATACTAGCGGTTTGTCTCCACGGTTGTACTTACAGACACATAAACAGCAGCAAAAGCGGACAGAGTTGCATGCTGGGAAGGAAAGGTTTTCCTGTGAAGGCACAAGAAAGAGGGATTCCTGTGAGAACAGATAGTGGAGGAGCTACAGAAACACAATATGTCACAGAGTTTTGATCAGCATGAGAGAGGAGAGGAACACTGAATAGATCTGTACTGCATATGGATAGGACTCTATTGAACAAATACCGTATTTCCTCTAATAGTGGCCCGGGCCGTTATTTACCTCAACTGCAGAGGGTACCAGGCCTTTATTGGAAGCAGCTTATATTAGAGACAGGCCTTTATTTCTAATTCCCTCTGTTTGATAAGTATATTTGCTCATATTTTAGTACGAAGCCTCCTTGTTTTCTGATCTGCTTCTGTTGGGGTACGTTAGGTAGCCGTTTTTTTGTTACTGCAATGCATTACAATAATTACGGTAATCGACGACGGCACGCTCCAGAGACTTTCGCCGGCCGAGCCATCTTGTGGCACTTGTACGTTACTACAAACTACAGTTACAAACTACAGTTACAAACAGGCACCAGGAGTTTACCAGTATCCACCGTTGTTTGCATATAAGCTGAAGCTAACTGAAGCTAAAGTAGAATCTATACAGTTATATCATATCACCGTTCGATGCATATGCGCGAGCTCAGTCCACCTGACAGCCCTCTGTTCAGTCGGTGGAGAGAGAGACACAGACAAGCATGGAGGTTTCGGCGCGCCGATGGCTTACTGTCGACGCTTTCTGGAGTTTCCCGGTGCCGATAGCCGGGCGCCGATGTGTTCCCGGTGATCCGGCCGAGATTTTGGCGGGGGTCCCGACGCCGATGCGTCACCGGGCGTCCGGGGCTTGGATCGGGAGGATCAATGTGGGCC
>NC_136005.1:365000-405000 GCF_048128805.1 Centroberyx gerrardi | reverse complement strand
GTCAGCTCCAGGAAGTACAGGGACACCATAGAAGAAGCCACGATGGGCAGCTGTACAAACAAGTTAGAGTCTCAGGACAATCTAGACCCTAACAATTCCTGTTAGAATCTCAAATCCTACCAACTTGTTAGAATGTCAAATCCTGACAATTTCCTGTTAGAATCTTTTTTTGCTCAAGGTCTTTTTATTGGTATTTAAAGTCATACAAAATGCAATAAATCACAGATACAGTTGGATAAACACAATATATCCCCCCCCATGTTTCTGCTCCAACACAGCCCCATCCCTATTGTACCATTTAGTAATCAAACGGAATAGATTTCACAAACAATTACATGTGCATATAAATAAAGTCAAAGTGACAAGAATCGTAGGTGAGATACAAAAAATAAATAAAATAAATAAAATTAAAAGATACAATAAACGATAAAAATAAATAAATAAATAAATAAATAAATAATGAGTGGTAAGAAAAACATATAATATGGGGTCAGTATTACAAAACTACAATATCAGTGGCGCCCATTTTTTCTATATAGGTCAAAAATGGTTGCCATATAGCATAAAACTTCTGAGCACACCCTCTTGTAGAATAGCGAATTTTCTCCAATGTCAAATGATACATAAGGTCTTTAATCCATAGCTTAAAGGTTGGAGGGAATTTGTCCTTCCATTTAAGCAGTATAAGTCGTCTAGCTAAAAGAGATGCAAAAGCTATCATATTTTTTGCCTGGTGACTAAGATGTGTATCTTGTGGAGCTACTCCAAATATTGCAGTGGTAGCAGAAGGTTCTATGGGTACTTCCAAAACATCTGAAAAGGTTTTAAATATTGATTGCCAGAAATTATTTCGTTTTGGACAAAACCAAAACATATGTGAAAGGGTGGCTGGCGTTTGCCTGCATCAGTCGCACATAGGATCAACACTAGGCGTGAACTTAGCTAGCTTTGCTTTAGACCAGTGAAGACGATGTAAAACCTTGAACTGGATAATTGTATGTCGTAAGCAAATGGAAGAGGAATGTATCCTATCCAAAGCTTTCTTCCAAACTTCATCAGGAAACTGTGTCCCCAAATCTCCCTCCCACTGATTCCTTATCAAAGTCAAGGGTTCCAAATTATGTGAGTTTAATAAGGAATAAACTATCCCAATAGTCCCTTTGGAACATGGATTAAGTTTCAAAATGGAATCTAAAAGAGAGCTGGGTGGTTGTGATGGGAAATAAGTGGAGGATGCTGATACAAAACTACGGAGTTGCAGAAATCTAAAAAAAATGAGAGCGGGGGATATTGAACTTCAGCATTAGCTGATCAAAAGACATGAAAGTATTATCAATAAATAGATCTCTTATTGTGGTGACCCCTCTTCTAACCCAAACATCAAAAGCTCCATCTATAATCGATGGCGTAAACATGTGATTTCTCACTATAGGAGCATAGATTGAGAAGTCGTTGAGTGAGAAGGATCGTCTGAACTGTGTCCAGATCTTAAAAGAATGCTTCACGATCGGATTTGAAGTGTACCTGGATATAGGTTCAGATAGGGGGAGTTTTGACCAGAGCAGGGCACATAAGGAAGTGGGGCCACAGGATAAGTTTTCTAATTGTAACCATTTGGGGGCAGTGCCATGGGATGGAAACTCCTTCCAATATAACATAATCCTTATGTTAGCAGCCCAATAGTAAAATTGACAATTAGGGAGAGATAGTCCGCCGTGCTGACGGTGCCGCTGTAACATGCTTTTACATATTCAAGGCTTTTTCTTATTCCAAATAAATCCAGATATCAATTTGTCTATGGACAAAAAAAATGATTTTGATAAAAAGACAGGAATACATTGAAATACATATAAAAATTTGGGCAGCACATTCATTTTGATTGTATTGATTCTCCCTCCCAATGATAAAGGTAGGAAGCTCCAGTGTTCCAAATCTTGTTTCAGGCGAAGTAGCACTGGGGGGAAATTAGCTTTAAAGAGGTCTTTAAAGTCATGTGTAACCCAGATTCCTAAGTGCTTAAATTTGTGTGTGCTTACTTTAACGGGGAATGAATTAAATGCAATTGACTTGGCTGCAGTATTCACCGGCATGATCTCACTCTTTTGTAAATTAATTTTACATCCCGATATTTTGCCGAAGTCTTCTAGTAAACTAAGTGTTTTTGGTAAACTAATTAAGGGGTCAGATAGGTATAAAAGCATGTCATCAGCATAAAGGGATACTTTATGCTCCAAACCATTTCTTTGTATTCCCTTAATGCCGGCTTCACCACGCAGCGCGATCGCTAACGGTTCGACTGCAATAGCGAATAAAAGGGGCGACAAGGGGCAGCCCTGCCTAGTACCGCGACGGAGTGGGAAATAGGAGGAGAGATTGCTGTTCGTTCGGACAGCCGCCAATGGGGAAGAATAGAGCACCCTTATCCAAGAGACGAATCTCGAACCAAAACCAAATTGTTTGAGGGTATAAAAAAGATAATCCCACTCCACCCGATCAAATGCCTTCTCGGCATCAAGCGATATTAATATTTCCGGAATATCGGGTGGAGTGTGATCATAAAGGATATTATATAGGTGTCGTATATTTAAAAAAGTATGGCGATTTTTAATAAAGCCTGTTTGATCGTCAGATACAATTGAGGGTAGAACAGCTTCTAAACGGCTGGCTAACATCTTGGAAGGGATTTTGCTGTCCACATTTAAGAGTGAAATAGGTCGAAATGCGCTGCATTCCAGAGGGTTTTTATCTTTCTTAGGGATAAGTGATATAACCGCCTGTTGCATGGTCGGAGGAAGGGAGCCAGTAATAAATGATTCTTCAAATACGGAAAGCAAAATAGGGGCAAGTTGGTTGGCGAACTTCTTAAAAAATTCACTTGGGAACCCGTCGGGTCCCGGAGATTTACCATTTTGCATGGAATTGACTGCATTTGTAAGCTCCTCTATCGAAAATGGTTCTTCTAGACCAACTGCAATCTCATTATTAATTGTAGGGATATCTAATTTTCCAAAAAATGAATCAAACAAAGAGTCGTTCCCAAGAGATTCTGTAGTATACAACTTTGAGTAAAATTTGTGAAAACACAGATTAATCTCTGAATGATCTATGTGCTTGGTGCCCAATTCATCATTTATCTCAGCTATAGTTCGATCTGCGGTTTTTTGATGGAGCTGATGAGCAAGAATTTTCCCAGTCTTTTCACCAAATTCATATGTCCTACTCCATGTTTTATTAATGAGGTTTTCGGTGTGTCTGGTTGATAAGAGGTTGAACTCAGTTTGAAGAACTAGTTGTTGTCGTTGTTTAAATAAATCGTTAGATGGGGCAAGAGCAAGTGTTGCATCTAGACTTAGAATATCATTTGTTAATTGCTCGAGTCTTGCGTTGTGACATTTTCTGAGTTGTGCACTGTACGATATGATTTGTCCCCTGAGGTATGCCTTCATTGATTCCCACACTATTGAGGGAGACATTCCTGGGGTCTGGTTATGTTCAAGAAAGGAAGTTATTTCAGTCGAGATAAAATTAACAAAACCTTCATCAGAGAGCAATAATGAATTGAGACGCCAAGGACGATAGTTGATGTGAGAGATTGGTATACATAGGGTCATCAGTAAAGGGGCGTGGTCTGAAATGACTATTGCCTGATATTCACACTTACTCATTAATGGGAGAAGCTTCCTATCCAAAAACAAAAAATCTATGCGTGAGTATGTCCCATGGACAGGTGAGAAGAAGGAATAGCTTTTAGATGTAGGATTCTGAAAGTGGAACGCATCAGATATCCCATTTGTGTTGAGAAATAACTGAAGTGCAAGAGCTGCTTTGGATGTGGTCACCGTTTTGGGTGAGCTATGGTCTAGGGTAGGTGATAGTACACAATTCATATCCCCTCCGAGAATAAGATAGTATGTATCCATATTTGGGAGCTGGGCAAAAAATTTTGTGAAAAATGAGTTGTCAGGATGACTGGTGTATTGTATAGTCTGCCTACTACGATTATGTAACGGCCTGAAGAGTCTGTTTCAACCTTTGACATAACAAATGGGATGTTCTTATTGATAAGGATTGCTGCCCCTCTGGACTTGGAATGAAAATTAGAATGGTATAATTGACCTATCCATCCTCCCCTGATTCGAAAGTGATCAAAAGTTCGCAGATGCGTTTCCTGAAGGTAGGCTATCCCTACATTAAGTTTTTCCAGATGAGATAGTACCTTTTTACGTTTAACAAGGTGATTTAAAGATTTAACATTCCAGCTTACAAAGGTTACATCACAACTAGCTGATCCACTTGGAAAATGTGAGTTAGCCATGGTCTTATTTAAGAGAAGAAAAAATTAAAGGCGTATTGAGATTTAATGGAATTGAGTTCTCTAGAACGCTGAAAGGACCCCTCAATAAAAACACTAAGAGAAAGGAAAGAAAGAAGAAAATCAATCAAGTCTGGTACAATAAATTCCCAACCCCCATCACCTGTCGGAACGAGGTGACTCCCAAACCCCTCGCAAAAGTATCCACACATTTAAGTGCTTGTAAAGGGATGCACTAGCCCTAATACACAAGACCCTACTGTATATAGAACGTAGCTTAATGTAAGGCACATTGAACAGCAAGTTGGTATATCTAAATATTTTCAACCCAAAGGCATATTATATTCTATAGATATAGAAAACTAAACCCCCCCCCAAAAAAAAAAATAGTAATAATAGCAGTGATAATAATAATACATTTGTGTTTTGGCTCAGTTTTGTTCACTGGTCTCCAGATGTCTTTAGATATATTGAAATCAATCCAGTGATAACACCCCCATACCGGTATCAATTCACTGAACACTTGGTTATGGATAAGCATGTCAAACATAAATCAGCAGTTTACCATCTCCTTAATATTAAGGTCAAATCAAAGAAAGAAAAAAGGAAAAAATTGGCGCTGTGACATCGCTGTACCACTTACAAGAACGAAAAGTATCACATACTGACCAGCCAGAGTTGCATGACTAAGTAAATGTAAGTGTCATAAGAGAACAAAAATGAAAAATAAAGGGTGGCCAGTAGTAAGTGTGACTGACATTTATCTTCCTTGCTTTAATACAATTAACTGCTGAATTGGCAGTGTTCGTTCCACATTTATCTTACTTCATTTAACACAATTAACAAATTAAATGGGCGGTATTTATAACTTTTGTAGTCACATTGTAGTTACATTGTTTACTCACCAGAGAGGACAGTGTCAACATATAACCGATGTGAGATTAAATCACTCTTACTTAAATCATGGTTAGTTCTTTGGTGCTTCTTGTAGGATTTTGGTTTTCACATAAACCATGGCGTCCTCTGGGCTTTGAAACTGTCTCTCAGTTCCATTATGTGTGACGTGGAGACGTGCTGGATAGGAAAGGCCATACCGAATGCCATCTCGTCCACGGAGCAGTCACTTGACTTCACTAATCCGGGAATATGGAGATGGCGGTTCCGTTGAACTTGAGAGGACTGGACTCCCTGGCACGGCGAAGGACTTCAACACAGTCTTGATAATAATGCACTTTCGCCACAATGACACATGGCTTACCATCTAGTCTCCTTCCCTGGTTGATCTGTCGATCAAAATGTCTTTGTCCATGTTCAAAACTTCTTTCAGTAGTTTGGAGACTGCCGAGTACTTGAGCCAGGGGTCTCCGGGACATTCAGTATTCGGATGTTGGAATGCCTCATCCTTCCCTCCATGTTAAGGCATTTTTCCTGTAGGCTGGTTACCTCCGTCTCGAGCTTGCCTACCTTGGTTTGCAGCGAAGTCACGTCGTCTGAGCATAATGATAACCCACGCTCCATTTCCGATATGGTTGTTTTCATCGTCTCCACACGGGAGCGGATTGTTGCAGTATTATTTGCCACTTCTGTTTTCACTGCGTGTAGTTCGGATTTGACAGCCTCAAATTCCTCAGCCAGCACAGTCTTTAGCTCCGACCTAAGCAGTATAGCGATGTCCGTTTTCAACGAGGTGAGGATTTCGACTTTCAGGTCCGCCGCCTCCATTTGATTATCTCGTTGGGGGGAGTCACTGCTGCTCCCGGTAGATGGAGCACTAGAGCTCGCTGCTTTAGGCCCAGTAGCGGAGGTTCCTCCAGTGAATTTATACTTTTGCAAATTGTTGGCCATTGGCGCGGCAATACCAAAACTAAACCAATGAAAAGTGAAAATAACAAACTTAGAACAGTATTTCGTAGCCTTTCGTGGGTGTAGAGCGCCTAAACAAAACTTTTAAACCGAATTTCAGCAGAGCTTGTCAAAAACACAGCCTACTCCATAGCCTGCTCGCTAGCGCCCCCTCCTGTTAGAATCTTGAACCCAAACAGCTTCTGAGGCCCGGTCTAGAATCTGAGATCACACTAAATCCATCATCCATGTTTTTGCAGACTGCAGGGTTCAGTTGGTTCAAACCTCATGCCTGGTTTTCAATCATAGTTTTCCCACAGAACCTTTCACTACAACTGGATTATGTCACTTGGTTTATACAAAATATCTAGAATTGGTATTCAGTGATTGAAATTTCCACTTTCATCCTCAAGTTGCACAATTCTATCAATGAGAGTCAATGCAAAACTCTTTTTGCCCTTAAGAATTCCAAGTGAATCTGCAATAGGCTGCTGAAAGTGAAGATGCATTTTGAGAATCACTTTATTGATAGTCTGGCATGGCAAAAATATTCAAACCACAAGTAATCACACAGTTAACAGGGTGTAAATTAGACAAGTGAAACATATGTAGTTTATAAAAATTATATTTCCAGACCATCTGCATGTCAATGCAGTTTCACATCACTCACTGTCTTGATTTTAAGGCAAGGAAGAAAACATCCATGTGACAAATGCTCATTGCTTACCAATGCAAGCTCTGGAAGAGAAGTAATGAATGTGCACTTGGATTGAATAGCCTACCTATAGTGAAATGCTGTAGTATAAATGCCCTTCAGACTGGTTATCTGCACCTTTTAGCGTATAACTCCTCAGATTATCAGTGGTGATTCAGTAGTGATGCCCCATTAAACATCCATTTTGGTGTTTCAATCTGGAAAGAGTACTGAGGACAAAAGGGCAGGTGGAACCCTCCCCCCTTCCCCCCAACTCTTATCCAGACACTTCTATGCTAGAGATAAATGTCACAAATGTTCCAGTGTGGAGTCAACATGCAAAGGCTATCGATCCACGATAGCCTTTAGTTTAGATAGAATTCCCAGACTTCACAAGATAGTGGTTAGTGGTTTCTATTAATGGGCTATATGAACTGTTCAATCTGGCTTTAGAGTAAGAATTAGGGTTAGCAAAGCTTTTGAAACGGAAGCATATGTCTGTGCACTTTACTGAGGCTGAAGGGGTTGAGCTAAAACACTATGTGGCTATCATATAGTGTGATATTGGTTTTGCAATGAAGGGTCCACGACCTAGTTCAAAGCAAAACGGACATGCCCCGTGTGAGGTTCGAACTCACGACCTTCAGATTATGAGACTGACGCGCTGCCTACTGCGCCAACAAGGCCTCAGGGGAGCTAAGGTCAGGTCAGCTCAGCTCAGCCTGCTTGCAACCCGTGACCTGAGCAATTGCTATGTGGAATTCGTCCCTGTGCCACCGTCTCAATGCAATCCACATTTGAGCATTGCCTATGCTACATCCTCAAGTGAAACACTGTCTCAGGTGTGGTTATCCCATTTGCCTCATATGCTAAATGCCGTTGGCTTGAAACGGGCCAGCTATATGAAAGATTTCTCTGTTGTTTTGGAGGTAAATAGATGTGGAAATCGAGGGAAAGCGTTTTATCGTCTTTCTTTACTGTAAAACATTTCCCTAGGAGTTTCTGTGGTGTAGTGGCTATCACGTTCGTCTCACACACGAAAGGTCCCTGGTTCGAGACCAGGCAGAAACATCTTTTCTCAGGCCAAAGGGGTTGAGCTGAAACGCTGCATCGTCACACTCAAAGTAAGGCTCATGGCCGGTTCAGTTGAGTAAGTCTACAAAAACAAGGTACGCTGGACTGGGCACTGGAATCGCATGTCGTAAGTGCCCAAGTGCTTGAATCTACCTGCAAAGGCTCTCCATCTCTTTTGTTTCTACAAACTTCCTACACTTTACAGTGCAACTGATTGTGGCTTGACTTGGTCTCGTCTCAACTCCAGGGGAAGTTACTGAGGTTTCTGTGGTGTAGTGACTATCACGTTTGTCTCACACACGAAAGGTCCCCGGTTCGAACCTGGGCAGAAACAACATTTCCCATTCCGTAGCGGCGGTGCTGAAACGTCGCGGAGTCTATCCAACTAAAGCGTGTTCATTTGAGCGAAGCTTCCGAAATGTATACATACGACGTTACACCGGAGACTAGTATCACAAGTTTCCCAGTCCGAGTCTACAGGCAAAGGCTACGTGTTCAACTAAAGCCTTTGGTTTAAAAAGAATTCCTAGACGAGACGGCCCAGATGACTGAGGTTTGACTCGGCTCAACGCGATGTCCAGTCTGCTCGGTCCAGGTGTTTTGCAACGAAGGGTCCACGACCTAGTTCAAAGCAAAACGGACGTGCCCCGTGTGAGGTTCGAACTCACGACCTTCAGATTATGAGACTGACGCGCTGCCTACTGTGCCAACGAGGCTTCAGGTCAGGTCAGCTCAGCCTGCTTGCAACCCGTGACCCGAGCAATTGCTGTGTGGAATTCGTCCCTGTGCCTACCGTCTCAGTGCAATCCACATTTGAGCATTGCCTATGCTACATCCTCAAGTGAAACACTGTCTCAGGTGTGGTTATCCCATTTGCCTCATATGCTAAATGCCGTTGGCTTGAAACGGGCCAGCTATATGAAAGATTTCTCTGTTGTTTTGGAGGTAAATAGATGTGGAAATCGAGGGAAAGCGTTTTATCGTCTTTCTTTACTGTAAAACCTTTCCCTAGGAGTTTCTGTGGTGTAGTGGCTATCACGTTCGCCTAACACGCGAAAGGTCCCTGGTTCGAGACCAGGCAGAAACATCTTTTCTCAGGCCAAAGGGGTTGAGCTGAAACGCTGCATCGTCACACTCAAAGTAAGGCTCATGGCCGGTTCAGTTGAGTAAGTCTACAAAAACAAGGTACGCTGGACTGGGCACTGGAATCGCATGTCGTAAGTGTCCAAGTGCTTGAATCTACCTGCAAAGGCTCTCCATCTCTTTTGTTTCTACAAACTTCCTACACTTTACAGTGCAACTGATTGTGGCTTGACTTGGTCTCAACTCAACTCCAAGGGAAGTTACTGAGGTTTCTGTGGTGTAGTGACTATCACGTTCGTCTCACACACGAAAGGTCCCCGGTTCGAACTTGGGCAGAAACAACATTTCCCATTCCGTAGCGGCGGTGCTGAAACGTCGCGGAGTCTATCCAACTAAAGCGTGTTCATTTGAGCGAAGTTTCCGAGACGTTACACCGGAGACTAGTATCACAAGTTTCCGAGTCTACAGGCAAAGGCTACGTGTTCAACTAAAGCCTTTGGTTTAAAAAGAATTCCTAGACGAGACGGCCCAGATGACTGAGGTTTGACTCGGCTCAACGCGATGTCCAGTCTGCTCGGTCCAGGTGTTTTGCAACGAAGGGGCCACGACCTAGTTCAAAGCAAAACGGACGTGCCCCGTGTGAGGTTCGAACTCACGACCTTCAGATTATGAGACTGACGCGCTGCCTACTGCGCCAACGAGGCTTCAAGTCAGCTCAGCCTGCTTGCAACCCGTGACCCGAGCAATTGCTGTGTGGAATTCGTCCCTGTGCCTACCGTCTCAGTGCAATCCACATTTGAGCATTGCCTATGCTACATCCTCAAGTGAAACACTGTCTCAGGTGTGGTTATCCCATTTGCCTCATATGCTAAATGCCGTTGGCTTGAAACGGGCCAGCTATATGAAAGATTTCTCTGTTGTTTTGGAGGTAAATAGATGTGGAAATCGAGGGAAAGCGTTTTATCGTCTTTCTTTACTGTAAAGCCTTTCCCTAGGAGTTTCTGTGGTGTAGTGGCTATCACGTTCGCCTAACACGCGAAAGGTCCCTGGTTCGAGACCAGGCAGAAACATCTTTTCTCAGGCCAAAGGGGTTGAGCTGAAACGCTGCATCGTCACACTCAAAGTAAGGCTCATGGCCGGTTCAGTTGAGTAAGTCTACAAAAACAAGGTACGCTGGACTGGGCACTGGAATCGCATGTCGTAAGTGTCCAAGTGCTTGAATCTACCTGCAAAGGCTCTCCATCTCTTTTGTTTCTACAAACTTCCTACACTTTACAGTGCAACTGATTGTGGCTTGACTTGGTCTCAACTCAACTCCAGGGGAAGTTACTGAGGTTTCTGTGGTGTAGTGACTATCACGTTTGTCTCACACACGAAAGGTCCCTGGTTCGAACTTGGGCAGAAACAACATTTCCCATTCCGTAGCGGCGGTGCTGAAACGTCGCGGAGTCTATCCAACTAAAGCGTGTTCATTTGAGCGAAGTTTCCGAAACGTACACATAGGACGTTACACCAGAGACTAGTATCACAAGTTTCCCAGTCTACAGGCAAAGGCTACGTGTTCAACTAAAGCCTTTGGTTTAAAAAGAATTCCTAGACGAGACGGCCCAGATGACTGAGGTTTGACTCGGCTCAACGCGATGTCCAGTCTGCTCGGTCCAGGTGTTTTGCAACGAAGGGTCCACGACCTAGTTCAAAGCAAAACGGACGTGCCCCGTGTGAGGTTCGAACTCACGACCTTCAGATTATGAGACTGACGCGCTGCCTACTGCGCCAACGAGGCTTCAGGTCAGCTCAGCCTGCTTGCAACCCGTGACCCGAGCAATTGCTGTGTGGAATTCGTCCCTGTGCCTACCGTCTCAGTGCAATCCACATTTGAGCATTGCCTATGCTACATCCTCAAGTGAAACACTGTCTCAGGTGTGGTTATCCCATTTGCCTCATATGCTAAATGCCGTTGGCTTGAAACGGGCCAGCTATATGAAAGATTTCTCTGTTGTTTTGGAGGTAAATAGATGTGGAAATCGAGGGAAAGCGTTTTATCGTCTTTCTTTACTGTAAAACCTTTCCCTAGGAGTTTCTGTGGTGTAGTGGCTATCACGTTCGCCTAACACGCGAAAGGTCCCTGGTTCGAGACCAGGCAGAAACATCTTTTCTCAGGCCAAAGGGGTTGAGCTGACACGCTGCATCGTCACACTCAAAGTAAGGCTCATGGCCGGTTCAGTTGAGTAAGTCTACAAAAACAAGGTACGCTGGACTGGGCACTGGAATCGCATGTCGTAAGTGTCCAAGTGCTTGAATCTACCTGCAAAGGCTCTCCATCTCTTTTGTTTCTACAAACTTCCTACACTTTACAGTGCAACTGATTGTGGCTTGACTTGGTCTCAACTCAACTCCAGGGGAAGTTACTGAGGTTTCTGTGGTGTAGTGACTATCACGTTCGTCTCACACACGAAAGGTCCCCGGTTCGAACCCGGGCAGAAATAACATTTCTCAGTCCGTAGCGGTGGTGCTGAAACGCCACGGCGTGTATCAAAGTAAAGCTTGTTCATTTGAGCGAAGCTTCCGAAATGTATACATACGACGTTACACCGGCGACTAGTACCACAAGTTTCCCAGTCCGAGTCTACAGGCAAAGGCTATGTATCCTACATAAGCCTTTGGTTTAAAAAGAACTCCTAGACCTGACGGCCCATATGACTGAGGTTTGACTCGGCTCAACGCGATGTCCAGTCTGCTGGGTCCAGGTGTTTTGCAACGAAGGGTCCACGACCTAGTTCAAAGCAAAACGGACGTGCCCCGTGTGAGGTTCGAACTCACGACCTTCAGATTATGAGACTGACGCGCTGCCTACTGCGCCAACGAGACTTCAGGGGAGCTAAGGTCAGGTCAGCTCAGCTCAGCCTGCTTGCAACCCGTGACCTGAGCAATTGCTGTGTGGAATTCGTCCCTGTGCCACCGTCTCAATGCAATCCACATTTGAGCATTGCCTAAGCTACATCCTCAAGTGAAACACTGTCTCAGGTGTGGTTAAAGGTCCCTGGTTCAAAGCCAGGGAGAAATAATAGAGATTTATCTCTTGTTCTAAAGTTGAACTGTGTTCACACTGCAAGCAACAAACGGCAACAACAGTTGAGCAAGCTACAGAAATAAGCTACATAGGAGCTGACACTTAAGATAAGTTTTACTAATAAGGAACAATGTAAAAATTAATCTGTAATGAGAACAGGTATCTGCCATACACAGAGAGCCTGTATGATTGTGAGTTGAACAACATGAACCTGAGCTGGTTCTCACCTCTACAAAGTAGAAACATGGCAGCAGCGTCAGGCTGTCTTTAGGAGGCTTCTTCTTCACCTTCTCTCTGGAGGTCATCATCCTGAGCGACCTGAAACACACACACACACACAAACACACACGGCTAATTATCCAAGCTATACAAGCTACTAAGTCTACTCAATAGGTACAGTATTTACATACACATAATATACATCATACATATCAGTTTACATATAGATAGTACATTATACATATCAGTCTGTATCCCTATGGACTTTCATCATTCTATCAGTGTAGCTTGCAGCTGCCTTGCAAAAATATCCATCTTAACATTTCCCTTAGTCCAGTACTGATTGAGTGAACAACTGTAAAGCTGAGATAATTCCACTGGTTTCTCATGTAGTTTCACTTCTTTCAGTGTCTTTCTAGAAAGAGGTGACAACGTGTTGAAACAGGGAAGAATTAGGCAAATCACTGCACTAATACCAAGAAATTCTAGAAAATGAAACCAGATCTGGACGTTCCACCCCAGTGTTCCAGTTTACTGTGTTTATTATTAGTATTTTATCTTTCACTGTTTGTGTGAGTGGGAGTGAGCCACTGAGTTCCTCTGCTGTGTGCACGGCTGCGTCTCCAAGCTGTTTCAGGACTAACTGGACTGCTCTCTCCTAAATCTAGACTGAACTAAAGGAGACTAGCGGAGGCTAAAGGAGACTACGGGTGCGATCACACCTGTAGTTTGTTTTCTTTGGTCCGAACCACAGTTGAAAAGTTTACTTTGTAGCATTTTTGTATTTGGTTCGTTTAGGTTCACGCTGCCCAATTACAAGCGAACCAGGACTTGGAAACAGAAGTCACATGACTCACAAGTAGCTTGTTTATTGGAGTTTTGGTAACCTGCCTTCCCGCAAGATTAAAGACTCTGACAGCCGGGGAGCGGAGGGTCAAAACAAATCTCAATCCAGTTCCTGAAATAAATAGACATATAATAGTCTGTGCTCTTTGCCATAATTTACCATCTCTGGTCTTCATACCAGGTAAGAACACATGAATATTGTGGCAGATTACCCACCACTGCAACCATTCAGGACAAACACAGCTAATTCACAGTACACAGAGCAGCCAGGTAACGTGCTAAAGCTAGGCTAGTGGGTGCACACACTAGGTCTAGTCTAGGTTCAGTCTCCCGCACCATAAAATCAGGCGAAATAATTAAAGATGAAATGGTTTAAAGGTGAAATGTTTAAAGAAAGATGACGACAACTAACTGCCTAACTGTTCTTACCACAGTACTTCCTGGTCTGGTTGGAAAAAGAACCTGAGTGCAGCCTCAAGCTGCCTTTTGTAGTGCCTGTGAGGGGGTGTGTCTAGGCAGGTGGTAATACCTGCACTGTACCAACTAATTAAGTCTCATTTATGACTGTTTGAAAATGTATTTTATATTTAATTAATTGCTGGAGAAGAGTAATTATTGCCGAAAGCATGATGTTGAATTTATTCTGTGAAAAGGGTTATTATGATCAGTTATATTGCCAAAAACACTTGCATGTAGTTGATTTTTGGTATGGCCCAGTAGGAGGGGCTTAGCTTGGCTGCATGTAGCTCAAAGCAGCAGTCAGGTAAAAGCTGCTGTGTGGCGCAGAGGGGTTTTCCAGAAACACGGTTTAACAAATCCTAAACTAAATCCTGAATTCTGACTTGAGTGAACTAGACACATAGCGTGAATTTTCGGTTCCATAACAACTGATTCAGATTTCAGTGATCGGGCTTGATCAACTCCAGATAGGTTGAGACTGAACTATGCGCGTTCACGGTGAACTTATAAAGCCATCCTCAATGGAGGCCTGAAAATAGGATTAATCATGGATTCAGAGGCGACAAGCAGAGTGTCATATTTCACTCCAGCCGAACATTAAATATTAACGAGAGCTTACAGTGAATTTCAGCATATATCTTGCAACACTTGCGAGACTTGGCATGTCAAAAAATTGTACATTTTAATATGTGTTAACTATCAAGTTTAATGTTTGTTTTAGTCATTCAACATTTAACAGACCTCTGCCAATAGCCCTGGAAAACCCCTCAGACCTTGATGACTATGGCTACTGGCTCTCTGCAGGAGGCTGTATATGTAAGCATATTGTTTGTTTTTTTGCATACTTTTGTGTCACATTGGAGGAGGTGAAACACTATTTTGGATTTGTTGTGGTCGACCAAAACACGACGCTCACAGTATAATCATACAGTTGTCAGTATGTTATCTTGAATAAATTGTAAAAAAACGAGCTTACTATCAGTAGTTGTGTTCTATTTGGATAGGAACTATTTTTTCTCAGAGACGCTCTGCCTTCTCAGCTGGTGTAGCTCCACAGAGCCAGAAGAATCCAAAAATAACTGCTGACAGAAAGCTCACTTTTTTTTTACAATTTTTTCCAGACACCGGTGTGATTATACTGTGAGCGTCGTGTTTTGCAAAACAACGTTTATCATAGTTTTCAAAGACTGTGGCGTTTGCTCTTAGGTTTCTATTGCAGTAGAGTGGGAGGGGCCGCCCGGTGTCACCGGACGGGCGGAGCAGGCGGCTAGAGACGTTCTGGTTTCTACTAATAGGGATTATGACGGAAAACATGTTATTTGGGCCCAGGGTTCAAAATACACAACTATCCCTTTAAGAACCATATCTCTGCTTGCCGTCTTTGTCTTGAGGTTTTTCCCTCTAGTATTTTTTGTTAATCATCTTTTTTCCGCTCTGCCTTTCGGCTCACTGCCCTCACTCAGAGTCAGAGTGTGACAAATATAAAACTGAATATGAGCATCAGTCCAGACTGCAGTTTGCCCTCAGATCATTTTGTTAGTCTAGGCTTTCCAAGCATGAGGAACTGCTGACTGTCAGATGTCAGTATCCATCCTGATACCCGTAAAACCAGGATGGTGGTTAGCGGTCGAACAGCAACAACAGACTGATGAAACCAGATGTTTTAGGATGGTTTCCTGTAGTCGGTTGGATTAACGAACCGCACCACAGTTCTCTTGTTAGAGGACTGAGACTCGGTGCCATTATTTGGTGCCACCAGAGTTCAAAGGTCATCGTTCTCACCTGGACAAACCAACTGAACTGAAGGTGGAAACACTGCAGAGTTCGACTGAACCGGTTCAAACATGCTCAGCGTGAAAAAAGAAAGACTAAAGTGTTACACTCTTTGGAATAGGAACACTCTCTGGAAAAGCCCTGAAGCGATCAGTTCATTCATCACTGCATGACTGCTTAACAACATGGACTAACTGGTGGAGCTGGTTGAGGGTTTGAATCCAGTAGCCTCAGACCCAGCTGCCCCATTAAAGGAATCCTATAATACAATTTAGATGGATACTCTGCAAATATCATAGTAAAAATCCCTATAGGAACACTGGAGGAATGCTACAGTGGTACCATAATAAATCATTAACAGTATTAGGATCACTATAAACTCATCTGAGTACCAGCACCACTATAGGAATATTATAGGAATATTATTGGAACATTATTGGAGTATTATTGGAATATTATTGGAGTATTATTGGAATATTACAGTGACTGACTGAGCAGTGATTCATCATGAGACTGAAGGTTTTGGTGCAGGAAACATGAAGTTTGCCTCTGGCCATGCGGCGTGTTGGACGGCTGATAAATTCAGAGGAAAAGCAGAAATATGGAAACCTTTCAGAATAAAAGCAGACACATTAAAACCCTTCAGAATAAAAGCAGAAATATTAAAACCGTTAAGTCCCTCCTGCGGCTGAAAACTGTCGGGCTGCGGCCAATTAAGATCCAACCAATCAGAGCAGGGATCTCATATACTGATTATAACGCGTTCAGCAGAAGATAAAGACTCTAATATTTAAAGAATATCAATTCAGATTTCAGCAGAGAATAAAAAACAGCAGACAGGTAGAAACGGCTCTGACGTCTGATCTGCTGCTGAAGCCGTAAAGCCGATATGACTGCAGTAATTCTACGACACTATAGATAGCCTATATAGCGTGTGTAATATACATATCTATATATATATATATATCCATAGATACTGCATGCGCAGCCTTTTTATTCTATATTGTATATGTCTGAAGGGCAGCGGGCTGGTACAGCAGTCACACCTCACCAGTCTGATGTGCAGCTCCTCGGCAGTCACCGTGCAAACCTCCGCAGAGCGAATCCCGAGCAGAAACACAATAGAAACCCAGTAGAAACCCGACAGAAACACAGTGGAGGTCTGCAGCATGACGCTCACCTGAACTGGTTAGACTGGGAATCTGCTCCGGTCAGACAGTCCGCTCCATCCGATCCGCTTTCTGCTCACGTTTCTCCAGAAGAAACACCGGAGACTCCGGACTGGTTAGTCCTGGTTCCACTGGTTAGACCGGGTTAGTCTGGTTAGTCCGGGTCCACCCGATATAAAGCAGGTCTGACTCCCACGTCGGTGTTTCTGCCTGAACACTGACAGAGCTGCACGGTGTGTGTGTGTGTGTGTGTGTGTGTGTGTGTGTGTGTAGGTGTGTGTGTATGTGTGTGTGTGTGAGGGAGGGAGAGCTGTTATAATGAAGCCTAAAGATGTGTGTGTGCGTGTCTCTAGTGTTCAGTTCTGTTGTCTGGTTTTATTGAAATCTTTATTGATATCCAGGTACTAACAGTTCTGATCTGCCTTCATACCGCAGCTGGATTCTCTCTGTTGACACACAGCTGACAACCTGAAGAACCTTTAATAAAACCACAGGTCCAACTAGTTCATGATAAAACTGTTGGAGAAGAAAAACAGGAAAACTTCTTAGGAGGAGGCATCTAAGAATGAGGGAATTTCTTCATTCTTAAATGTTAAAATTCAACAACAGGCCTGGCTTGTCAAAGAGGTCAATATGGTATTTTTATGAAATGTGTTTTTTCTGGTTTTTAAGATAGATGTTTTGAAAGTATCTGTCACATACACAACATTCATCAATCGTATACACATTACTAAAACTAAAGACAACACAGAGGATGGTGACATCACTTCATGAAGTGACATCACTTCATGATGTGACATCACTCTCTGTGGACTGACCTGGTGCAGGCCTTGCTCTCCTCAGTAGGACAAACTCCCATATGAACACAACGCAGGTTATCCATCTTCTGAGAACCTGGACTCCTACACACACACACACACACACACACACACACACACACACACACACACACACACAGCTACTCATACCCAAGGCATTCCAGGTTCCTATGGGAGTTTGATTGATTACAGATTTATTATACAGTAGAATTGATCAGTACTACAGTGTTTGTCTATGGGAAGTGACTGTAATGAGACTTTTTGAGGCAGTTCTGGGGGAAACTACATACTTGGAATTATTTTGGCGGGAAAATGTCAAATTTACAGATTTGGATATCAGCTATTAACAGTTTCAATCCAAAAATATCAGACTAAACCTGTTCTCATCCGACATACAGGTAGAGAGAAGCTAGTCATACTGAATTCATCCTGAAATCAATGTCTGAATTAATTTAATTTCTGTTCTGTAAGATTTGTTTTTTTGGGGGGTTTTTTTGGGGGGGGGGGGGGCAGTCAGATGTGAGAAGTGGGCGTGGCCTCCTGGAGGAAGCACAGGAAACAGGAAGGAGACGTTATCAGATCTGGACCCTTCAGCACTCTGACTGTCTCTTTAACCGCTGACAGCTTGTTTCTGATGCAACTGAGTCTGTTCACTTCACACTGTGTGCAGTGAAGCGGGTCGGATCCAATTAGACCAAAACCACTTCCTGGACTTTTGTTGGACTTGACAAATGAAGGGATTCTGGTTTTGACTTTCCAAGACGAGTCAGAGATTATTCAACTAGAAACCGACCGGCTGACATCAGAGAACTGAAACACAGCAGAGTCCTGACTGGATCCTGCAGCTGAACATGAGATTACGATGAAAGCTCATTAGAAACTCAGCAGCCTTTCTACAGACTGACAGGCGGACTTCGGCTCTGCAGAGGAAAACCCCTCCGCTTAAAGAGCTGATAGATGCTAATCCGGTGGTGAAGGACAGCTGGTTAATCAATAGTTTGCCTCGCACAGCGTCGGTCAGACTGCCGGACCACAGAATAACACTTCAGTCTTAAACTTCGGGCCGACGCTCCTCTGCAGGGTCAGTTAGGAGTTTCTGACATGTGAGACCGGAGGATCCAACTCTGCTTCTTAAATCACTGTTTTTGCTAATATGCAATGTGAGCAGGCAGGGCTTCAGCGCCTTGCTCAAGCACTCTTCAACAGGACACACGGCTGATGGAGCCGTTAGCTGCAGGAATCGAACCTACAACCTCCTGATGAAGGGACAGTCTCTCTGAACAGCAGCCCACCTGCTGTCCAACAGCCACCGTTACCTCAAATCACCCTGAATGTAATGAAATCACATTATAATGAACAGTAACGGCCACCAGAGGAACACAGCGTCCAACTGGTCAGAGGAACCAGCTGAGAGACGTCCAACCTTTAACTCATTAAAGGAGTAAAAACAAACTGACAGCAAAAGCAGAGAAAGCCAGTTAGGAAACATCATGTTGTGTTTGATCTTCTCGTTGGTTTGACACCCAGGTACAGAAGCCCATTCCCGCCACTCAATAAAATAAAAAAGTTTTTTTCTCGCAATTGTGACTTTATTTCTCAGAATTCAGACTTTATATCTTGGAATTCTGACTCTTTTTTTTTTGCGAGAGAAAAAAAAAATCAGAATTCTGACATATGAAGTCACAATTGCGAGAAAAAAACAATTGTGTTGTTTTCTATTTTACTGAGTGGAGGGAATGGGCTTCCATACTGTGTTTATATACTGCAGCTCTTCACTCCGGTCTGCAGCGCCTCCCTGTGGCACATCGCCGCACTACATCAGGAAACACATAAATACTAAAGTCACAAAACCCAATCAGCGGTTCTCCACCTGCAGGTTTTCATTCCGACCGACGGCCACAGCAGCTCGTCACACTGAGCAACACTCCTGCAGCTGAGAAGACTGCTGTAGACCACTGATGGTTAACTGATGATCTCTAGGGAACTCACTAGCCAATGAGAAATATAGTTCAATAAAGTTTAAAGGTGTAAACAGTTCTCCGTGGTCTAGAAAGGTTTCTGATGATCAGGATCCGGCAGGCGGGACAGGAAACCCAACAAACCAAATCCAGCAGCCGCTTCACTAGATGTTCAGAGCAGAGCCGGACTCCAGGTGAAGTCCGGACCTGCAGACCGGACTAACCCACCAGACACAGATCTACCATTGATTCTGTTCTACAGTTTATCGATCGATTGTAGAGAAAGTCCTTTGAGTCATGCTTGTGATGAAGGACTGTATAAATAAATGAACCAGAACTGGAACCAGATCAATATTCAGCAGGATTTTGATGGTGGCTTGTTGTCAGTTGTTTCTCTCCCTGGTTGTAACCCCATAAAAACAAACAGAACTCAAGGAAGATTTATTTTCTTGACATTAGTTTTAATACAAAATGACAAAAATCGGTGCTATTTACATGTAAAAAAAATACTGAACTTGATCAAAGCATTTTGTGAGACAGAGGAAACAAATGTTTCTGTTGAACGAACCACAGAGACACTGCAGGTTCAGACAAGTCCTGAATGCTGCTGACGCTCATTACTGCAGGTCACCTGTCACCTGTCACACCTGTTATCACCTGTCACACCTGTTATCACATGTCACACATGTTATCACCTGTCACACCTGTTATCACCTGTCACACATGTTATCACCTGTCACACCTGTTATCACCTGTCACACATGTTATCACCTGTCACACATGTTATCACCTGTCACACCTGTTATCACCTGTCACACATGTTATCACCTGTCACACCTGTTATCACCTGTCACACATGTTATCACCTGTCACACCTGTTATCACCTGTCACACATGTTATCACCTGTCACACCTGTTATCACCTGTCACACCTGTTATCACCTGTCACACCTGTTATCACATGTCACACCTGTTATCACCTGTCACACCTGTTATCACCTGTCACACCTGTTATCACATGTCACACCTGTTATCACCTGTCACACCTGTTATCACCTGTCATCACATGTCACACCTGTTATCACCTGTCACACCTGTTATCACCTGTCACACCTGTTATCACATGTCACACCTGTTATCACCTGTCACACCTGTTATCACCTGTCATCACATGTCACACCTGTTATCACCTGTCACACATGTTATCACCTGTCACACATGTTATCACCTGTCACACCTGTTATCACCTGTCACACCTGTTATCACATGTCACACCTGTTATCACCTGTCACACCTGTTATCACCTGTCACACCTGTTATCACCTGTTATCACCTGCTATCTGTCGTCAGCTGTCCTGCTGCTGCTGCCTGGATCAGTCTGGTCTGGTTCAGCTTGGTTTGGCTCTCACTGACTGGTTGGTCTCCTCCAGGACACGAAAATAACTTTATGGTGGAGATGTTCCAGGTGGTGGAGATGTTCCAGGTGGTGGAGATGTTCCAGGTGGTGGTGGAGATGTTCCAGGTGGTGGAGGAGATGTTCCAGGTGGTGGAGATGTTCCAGGTGGTGGAGGAGATGTTCCAGGTGGTGGTGGAGATGTTCCAGGTGGTGGAGATGTTCCAGGTGGTGGAGGAGATGTTCCAGGTGGTGGTGGAGATGTTCCAGGTGGTGGTGGAGATGTTCCAGGTGGTGGAGATGTTCCAGGTGGTGGAGATGTTCCAGGTGGTGGAGGAGATGTTCCAGGTGGTGGTGGAGATGTTCCAGGTGGTGGTGGAGATGTTCCAGGTGGTGGAGGAGATGTTCCAGGTGGTGGTGGAGATGTTCCAGGTGGTGGTGGAGATGTTCCAGGTGGTGGAGGAGATGTTCCAGGTGGTGGAGGAGATGTTCCAGGTGGTGGTGGAGATGTTCCAGGTGGTGGTGGAGATGTTCCAGGTGGTGGAGGAGATGTTCCAGGTGGTGGTGGAGATGTTCCAGGTGGTGGTGGAGATGTTCCAGGTGGTGGAGATGTTCCAGGTGGTGGAGATGTTCCAGGTGGTGGTGGAGATGTTCCAGGTGGTGGAGGAGATGTTCCAGGTGGTGGTGGAGATGTTCCAGGTGGTGGTTAGGGTCAGGAGGTCCAGGCTGGTCTCAGGTCAGTGTTGGAGGGATTCTCCTCCACAGACCTCCACACAGACAGTTCTTGATCCAGCGTTGCTCCCACTGCTTCATGGCGTTGGTCTTGTTGGGCGAGCGAAGCATCGTCACACAGCCGCACCTGGAAACACAAGATCCAGACAGCTGACAACCTGAAGAACCTTTAATAAAACCACAGGTCCAACTAGTTCATGATAAAACTGTTGGAGAAGAAAAACAGGAAAACTTCTTAGGAGGAGGCATCTAAGAATGAGGGAATTTCTTCATTCTTAAATGTTAAAATTCAACAACAGGCCTGGCTTGTCAAAGAGGTCAATATGGTATTTTTATGAAATGTGTTTTTTCTGGTTTTTAAGATAGATGTTTTGAAAGTATCTGTCACATACACAACATTCATCAATCGTATACACATTACTAAAACTAAAGACAACACAGAGGATGGTGACATCACTTCATGAAGTGACATCACTTCATAATGTGACATCACTTCATGATGTGACATCACTTCATGATGTGACATCACTCTCTGTGGACTGACCTGGTGCAGGCCTTGCTCTCCTCAGTAGGACAAACTCCCATATGAACACAACGCAGGTTATCCATCTTCTGAGAACCTGGACTCCTACACACACACACACACACACACACACACACACACACACACACACACACACAAAAAAAAAAAGTGTTTTCGGGCAGGCTAACATGAAACTAAAGAAAGAGAACATTAGGACCAGAAATACGTTAAAAAAAAAACTCCAGGAACTTGTTTGTAAGTTAAAAAAAACAATTGTATATTTTCATATTGTACATATTTTTCATTAATTTTCTTTGTCTCTGTATTGTTATTTTACAAACCCTCATACTACTGTCAGCCATATATTACTATATACATATATACTTTTGATTCATATATTTATACATTATGTTGTGTTTACTAGCCCCATTCCTTCATGCTCTGTTCTCATCTATATTCTGGTTTTCTTCCTGCATCCTGTTACTGTGACGACGGCTCAAACAGAGGACCTAGGCGGAGCCGGGCGAGGCGGTACCTGGTGAAGACCTCCAGCTGGGCGGCGGAGCCGAGGCCGGGCAGCGAGGACGCTTTCCCGAACTGCAGCCTGAGCGGATGTTTCCCCTGCAGCTTGACGATCACGCCGTCGTTCACCGGCAGCCAGTCCATGCCGGGCACCAGCAGCTGGCTGGGCAGCAGGCAGCACTCGTCGATCAGGCTCTCGTCCGGCTCCTGGGGGGGGCCGTCGTCCCGCGCTGACGCACAAACACACGCTTAGTGATTATATATTAGCATTTATTCATTCAGTCTGTTTACAGTTTAACTGCACGCAAACTTCTGAAAAACACAATGTGAGTTTGGTGTGAATAAACTTCCTGAACATGAACGGAGCTACGAAAGTACCAAAGAGTCTTTCAAGAACTGATCAGTATTGATCAGTATTGGTCAGGTTGTTACTGTTTCATAGCGACACTTCCTACTGTGTATTTAAGGGTCTGATTGTTGCCTGTTCTCTGTGCATGCTGTGATCCTCACCAGCTGCATTTACAGCCTATTATTTTATATGAAGTGTGATCTAATGAACTAAAAGGCCTGAATGGAAAATTCTGCTTTTTCAGTACAGCAAAGCACACGCTGCTGCAGAGAAACAGAAACAGGATGATAATAATGACGCGTTCTCGTGTGGAATCAGATCAGAATGTCATTAGCTTCGGTTCAGGTGAAGGTCTTCCCAGAGACGACCGGTGCGGTATTGATCAGCTCTACAGTTAATATACGGCGGATGTGTCTTACAGCAGAGCCAGAGCTTGGTGAGCAGCCTGAACAGCAGGGACATGCTGTCCTGGCTGTCCGAGGTGGCGGTGAAGGTGGGCAGGCAGCCGGGCTTCAGCAGCCCCCAGATCCTGATCATCACCAGCATCTCCCGCAGCATGCCGAGCGACGAGCCGTCCCGCAGGAAGCCGAACCCCGGACGCACCATCGAGCCCTGCGGGAAATATAAAGAAATAATAAATAACAAACTTTATTTGTATAGCACCTTTCTAAAAACAGAGTTTACAAAGTGCTTTACAGAAAACAAGAGAAAAAAGAAAGACGGACAGTAGGACAGACAGTAATGGAAAGTACAGGGCAAACACACAAGGTTTAAAAACAGGATAAAACAGTTACATAAGGCCAGTCTGTAGAAGTGATTTGAAAGAAGACACAGACTTTGCTAGCCTAACTTCCTCTGGCAGGCTGTTCCACAGTGTAGGAGCTCTAACGGCAAACGGCTGGTCAGCTTTAGTTTTCAGTCTAGACTGAGGAACGGCCAGCAGAGCTCTGCCTGAAGATCTCAGGCTGTTAACAGATCTGAGATGTAGGGAGGCGCCAGGCCAGACGAACTTTAAAAGTGATCAGAAGAATCTTGAAATCAATTCTAAAAATGACAGGTAGCCAGTGGAGGGAATCAAGGATAGGAGTGATGTGATGTTAAAACCTGGCAGCTGCATTCTGATGAGCTGGAGGCTGAGAGGGATTCAACCTGAGGCAGGAGGACCTCCTCTAGATCAGTAGAGGATAAGGATGGTTTGATTTTGGATGTTTCTCAGACGAAAGAAACAGGACAGCGTTACCCTCTTCAGGTTGGAATCAAAATAAACGCTAAATTTCTGGCCACTGGCTTCACGTCTGCAGAGAGGCTGCCGAGTTTATTTGAGATTGAAGTAGCAGCGGGAGGTGGACCGAAAACTACGATTTCTGCTTTATTGTCATTGAGCTGTAAGAAATGTTGAGACATCCAGGACTTAATGTCTGCGAGACAGCTGTGAAGGATGTCGAGGCAGTACACACACACACACACACACACACACAGTCTTGGGACCAGTTAGATAACTGTATTCCTACAGTTATCTGCTCAGTTGTCAGTCCACTAAACCAGAAGCTGTGGAAAAGTCTGTATCTGATCTCAATTATCACCAAAACTTACAAACCTTTTTTTTTTTTTTTTGCTGGTTCTAAGTGGTTCTTGTTAGCTGCATTGTTGTTCGGTGGTTCTCACTAGTTTTTATCAGCTGGGTTCTCGTTAACTGATTCCAGATGGTTCTCGTTTGCTGGTTCTAGATAGTTTGCTGGTTGTCTCAAGCTGCACTCTAGGTAAGTGGTTCTAATTAGCTGGTTCTAGCTGAGTTCTCATTAGCTGGTTCTCATTAGAGGACTCACCTGATTGGGCAGGTTGGCCAGCAGGTAGAGGACAAAGTCTCCCACCCATTGGATGAGCTGCTGCAGCGACTGGAGGGGGGGGCCGTCCAACACAAACTCCTCCGTCTTCAGATTGATCATCACCTTATCAATATCTACGGCAACACAGAGGGTCCATGGAGACATCTGAATGATTGATCAATATCTACGGGAACACCTGTGTCAGTAGTTTACCTGTGTGTCAGTGTCTCACCCGTGTCTCACCTGTGTCCGTGTCTCACCTGTGTCCGTGTCTCACCTGTGTCCGTGTCTCACCTGTGTCCGTGTCTCACCCGTGTCTCACCTGTGTCCGTGTCTCACCTGTGTCCGTGTCTCACCTGTGTCCGTGTCTCACCTGTGTCCGTGTCTCACCTGTGTCCGTGTCTCACCTGTGTCTCACCTGTGTCAGTGTCTCACCTGTGTCTCACCTGTGTCCGTGTCTCACCTGTGTCTCACCTGTGTCAGTGTCTCACCTGTGTCCGTGTTCTTGGAGCAGATCTCGGTCAGGCGGTCTCCTGGACTCTTGTCGGGGGTGTTGAGGACGTGCGGCCGCAGCAGAGACTTCAAGGTGGAGCTGATGGCGATGAGCAGCAGCTTGGCGTGGAAGTCGCAGGCTCTCGCTGCCGTGGCCGAAGACAGTTTACACAGAGACGCCTTCACCGCCACGATGCGCGTCGACAGAACCTGCAACACACAGCGCACCTCACACCGGCTCCACTCAGGTCCTCTGTTTTAGCTAGCGGCGCTACACAGGACTAGTGAGACCATTAAACACCTGTTTGAAGTACGGCGCTCGTTTGAGTTGAAATTAGGGATGTCAGTTTCGGTTAATTTTGCTTTCGATAGGCCGACACCCATTAACCGGGTGAAAATGACGTGAAATACAAGAAAGTGGCGCTTTCGCGAAGTCCGGCGCTCCACTGACTCAACTAGTGCAGCCCGTTCACCCGCTGCTGCACAGAGCGCTGTTCGCTTGTTTATTCAAAGTTTATATTGAACGTGTCGCGTGTCCAAATTGCACCAAATCTGACACCGCAGGTCCTCGGTCCCCAGCAACACACCCGCCAAGTGTGAAGTAGATCGGACGAACGGTTCTCGAGATATGCGAAGGACACACACACACACACACACACTCACTCACTCACAGACAGACTCACAGACAGACTCACAGACAGACTCACAGACAGACAGAGATTCCTTGCTTTAGTAGATAGATGAGCTTTGGCGCCGCATTTCGAAGCGCTGTCCATTTGCTGTAATTTGCATATAAATATCTGCACTTGTTATGCACGCCGCGGCGTAGCCCGTTTTAATATTAAGTGCTGACTCCGCCCACACGGGCCAGGGCGTACGCCGGTAGCAATTACAAGTGGACCCTATCCTACAGTCCCTGCTCTCAGCGGAGGGGGGGGGGCAGCGCTGTGATCATCAGACCTCTCTGGATTAGACAAGCAAGTAGAGAAGACCGGCATCAGCCGAACCACTTAACCACTTTAACATTGCTTCCCATGGTCAGAAAAAGTCGCCAGATTTGTCGCTAGTCGCTTTTGAGAAATAAAGTCGCCAGGGGGGTCTGAAAAGTCGCCAAGTTGGCAACACTGGTGTATGCAAATTAACCTATAGACCGACATGCGTAACCGGTCAAAAATTTGACATCCCTAGTTGAAATATTTGTATCTTCTAAAAACATGCAAAGCACTGTCAGAAACATGCAGCAGCATGGCTTTCCCAATCAAAATAGAGTTCACCTTATTTTCTATGGAAAACAAAGAAAAAGAAAATATGAAAACAAAGGTGGAAAGATGTTCCCAGTGAACAAGAAACCCAAGTTATCATTTGATGATCTAGCAGCAGTATGATTCAAGGATAGTTTAAGTATTTATCTCAAGTTAAAATACACACAGCAGTAAAATGTGAGAGATCATTCAGTTTCCTTTAATCTCATCTAACGCCTCCTCTCCCATCATGCCTCGCTACCTGCTGCAGGGCCTGGTTCTGCCTCATGTACTCCTCATGCAGCTTCTCCACCAGGTTGTGGACCATGGTGGGCTGGACGTGCAGCAGGACGTCCCACCAGTCGTAGCCCGTCACCATGCAGTACTCCAGCAGGAACAGCAGGTGGCGCAGCGTGGTGTTCATGTCCAGCATCTGACCCATAGAGGGCGACACGCGCAGCATGTGCAGCTGTGGAGAGAAACAGCAGCTTCAGTCTGAACAGACTCTCTTAAGAGACTTGCAGTTTGAGGCAGCAGGAACCGTGTGAGCTCTGAGGAACAGGCAGAGCAGCGGCGCTCCTCACCTTGCCCTGGTTGTCCACTCCGGCCAGAGCGAGCGACGTCCAGGAGAACTGCAGCGCTTTGAAGTGGAGGGCCGGGCCGCCGGTTCGCTGCCGTTTGATGGCGGACTCGTCGCCGGGCCGCTGGCCGGAGCCGGAGGAGGAGGAGCCGTAGAAAACGCCCATGGTGTGCAGGGAGAGGCGGTGAAGGATCTGGATGCTGCCGTCATGGAAGGCCAGCGCCAAACCTGGAACACACAGGACGAAAATAAAGTTCATCTGTAGAGAAGCTTCTCACACAAAGTTCACACAGAACTGAAGAACAAGCAACAAGCGAGAAGAGAAAAGAGATATTACATAAAAACAAGAGATTGCATGAAGTGAGTGAATAATGAATAAAGAGCATCATCAGTGAAGTCATCTGACCGCTGATGATGTCATAACTGTTGGATGATGTAAAAACTGTTCAAAATCTAACAAAATGTTGAAATGGGTTGAAAATCAAATAAAACCTCTGCATGGAATAAATTGTCAGATAATGTAATAACTTCCTCAGGCTGATATTTTAATAAATTAAAAAATGACATATTGCTGTTGAGGAAAAAGACTACTGCAATATCAGGTTTTATTCTAATTATTTTTTGACTCCTTCCTTTGATAATTTATCACATTTTGTCTTTTTATTCCATGATCAGCTGCTGCAGGACGTTTCATCAGGAGGAAGAGAGGAAGAGAGGAAGAGAGGAAGAGAGGAAGAGAAGAAGAGAGGAACCAGTGTTTTAAACTGCTGAGAGGAAAATCTGCTGATCTGAACAGATTTAAACTCACTGCTGAGATCTGTTTTCTGCTTCAGGTCTTTAAGGTTTTTAGTCTTTTATTCTCTGTGCTGCTGTCACTCTAAACTCCGTCAGACGTCATGAAGATGATCCGACTTGAATCACTCTCTGGCTCCCTCTGCTGGTTCTGTTTATGTTTTAATCCATTTTTAATTCCTTGAAGACTTCCTCTCTCAGACTGACCGGTCCTCACACCGACAGCTCAGACTGGAGGAGTTTTACTCTTTAGTCTCTTCTGTGACTCTTATCCAGCTGCTAGATCACCAACACTACAAGCGACTAGTAGTAACAAGGTCAAAGGTTATAAACATTAGTAAAGGAGGTCAAAGGTGAAAGGTCAGAGCCTCTGTGTGACAGAGAAGAGCTGGGAGAAGAACCAGAACCAGAACCAGAAGCAGAACCAGAAGCAGGGCTGAGGAGAGACAGAGGGGCTCAGAAGTTCCTACAGAGGAGACAGAGGTCGAGAAACATCGACCAATAGAGCTGAGGTTTCAGGAAGCGACTGTGTTCAGGGAAACAGGAAGTGGGCGTGGCCCGGGGTTGTGGGCGTGGCCCGGGGTTGTGGGCGGGGCCCGGGGTTGTGGGCGGGGCCCGGGGTTGTGGGCGGGGCCCGGCTGCTCACCCAGGCCGGGGCAGAACTTGGTGTCGGACGCCACCTTCAGGTCGGTGTTGGAGATGGAGATGGGCAGTTTGGGCAGAGCCACCGCCGACACGCGCTCCAGGTCGTTGGTGGCCGACAGGATCCGCCACTTCAGGATGGTCGGCTGCTTCTCGCCCACTGGTGGGGTCAGAGGTCAGAGGTCAGAGGTCAGAGGGGGTCACACACCAAATACTAGTATTAGACAGTCAAACAGAGAGAAGACAGACAGGTTCAGACAGGGACCCGGTTTCAGTTTCAGACCGTCTCCTGTCTGGTTCTTACCGACTGGCGAGCGATGCTGGAAGATGTTGTTGACAGGAAGTCCCTCCTTCCTCAGCGACCAGCACTCAACGATGCTGCCGCTCTGATTGGACGCACACAGCAGGACCTGACACACACACACACACACACACACAAGCAGCTGATCTCATTTGATAGTTTTGATTTCCGGCAGGCAGCAGGTTCCAATCAAACTAAACTGGTTCTACTGGTTCTACTGGGTACCTGCTCAGAGTTCTCCCTGGTTCTACTGGGTACCTGCTCAGAGTTCTCCCTGGTTCTACTGGGTACCTGCTCAGAGTTCTCCCTGGTTCTACTGGTTCTATTGGGTACCTGCTCAGAGTTCTCCCTGGTTCTACTGGGTACCTGCTCAGAGTTCTCCCTGGTTCTACTGGGTACCTGCTCAGAGTTCTCCCTGGTTCTACTGGTTCTACTGGGTACCTGCTCAGAGTTCTCCCTGGTTCTACTGGTTCTACTGGGTACCTGCTCAGAGTTCTCCCTGGTTCTACTGGTTCTACTGGGTACCTGCTCAGAGTTCTCCCTGGTTCTACTGGTTCTACTGGGTACCTGCTCAGAGTTCTCCCTGGTTCTACTGGGTACCTGCTCAGAGTTCTCCCTGGTCAGGAACTTGAGGTGCGTCACGGCGGGGTACTTGTCTCTCCTCAGAGGGTCGGTGGTGCAGCGCAGGAACAGAGAGGGCAGCAGCTCCGTGTCGATACGACACTTCTCACTCACCACACTGACCACCACCTGCACACACACACACACACACACACACACACACACACACATGTTTAACACCTGTGATCTGATGTATTTAACATTCAAAGACCTTAAGAGAGCAGTAAAGCTTCCAGCTTCAGACTCTAACTGTGTTTCTGTAGTTTCACACATTTGTAAGATCTGAGAACAAATCTAACGCTTACTGGATTTAACTTCCTTCCAGACCTTTCAAGCACTTTCAAGGAACGTCTGACCTGACAGATGTGGACACGAGGAGCGTCTGAAGCCCTGTGACAGTTTAGCGTTCTACGGTCTTGTATCTGTATTCCAGACGGTTCCTGACCTTGTAGAACTGGACGGGGGAGGAGCTGCTGCCGTCGGTCGCCGCCACCACGATGTTCCCTCCTCCGGTGAAGGCGATGTCGGCCAGCGCCACGCGGCCCCGCAGGCGGCACAGGCTCTCGCTGGCGGTCAGCAGAGCGCCGCCGGGCTTCAGCAGCGACACGGTGACCAGGCCGCTCACCGTCACCGCCAGCCAGCCCTCCATCGGCTTCCCGCCAAACAGAGTCAGAGACGGAGAGAACTTCACCCGGGAAAACTTCTCGCCGAAGTTGGTGGAGCCGGACTGAAGACGAGTCGGGATGAAACGAGTCAGAACATCTATTTATAAATCCATCACATATTTTCTCCTGTTTTCACTTTTCCTTCCTTTTCATTTCTTAACATCACATTACTTTTATTCCTCCTTGTCTGTGGATAAAGAAAATCTAATAATTGTTCACAAAAAGAAAAAACAACAGCTGATCACACAGGAAACAATCAATCTGATCCTTCACATCCAACATGGAAGCGAACCGTGGACCAATCACAGAGCAGAGTTTTAAATGACAGGCTGTCAGTAAAACGTCTCTTCATGAATCCAGACTGATGTGATGTCAGCTGGTTCACGTTATCTCTACTGTGTGAGAGGAAGTTCTCCTGGAGAACTGAAGTAAAGGAACATGAGCGGAACCGACCGGCTGCAGCCGCAGAACGTCAGAACGTCTCTGAACGCTCCAAAGCCTCAACTGAGAAATCATGCCAGAAAATTGTAGATAAATTAAATTGTAAGTAGGATATTTACAGTTGCATCTGTAGCCCAGAATGCATCACTGTAGTTACCTGTTCAGGTATTTAACATTGGGAACACATGCAGGTATTATTTATACAGCTGTAAATATACTGAATATACTCAGTATTATCAATATATTACCATCTCCACATGCAAATATATGAAATATATTAAACATATTAAATATATTATTAAGTATATTACCATCTCCACATGCAGAGCGAGCTTCACTCCGTTGTGCAGCCAGCTCAGAGCGACCAGCGGCTCGCCCGGCACGGCGCTCGTCAGGCCGCTCTCCCAGCTGTTCACCAGGTGGTCCGACATCAGCCAGCACCGGATCTGACCGTCTCCGTCTGCCGACAGCAGCCTGGAGCCTGACACACACACACACACACACACACACACACACACACACACACACACACACACACACAGACAACAGTCAGGTCTCTGCTGTCAGCCTGCTTCAGTCTGACTGCAGAGTGTGTGTGTGTGAAGCAGAGTAAGTGTGTGTGTGTGTGTGTGTGTGTGTGTGTGTGTGAAGCAGAGTGAGTGTGTGTGTGTGTGTGTGTGTGTGGGAAGCGGTTCGGAGAGAAGTGAATGACATCAGGTTCTTGTGAAGCTCACCTGATTGGTCCCACTCCAGACAGGAAATGACCTCAGTGTGTCCAGAGTTGATGGAGTAAACGTCCCACGGGTGTTCAGTGTCGATGATGTGGATCATGTGACTGACGTCTGAAACACACAGTCAGAGGTCAGAGGTCAGGACTGTTGACCTGCCGCTCAGGCAAACAAAGACACTAAAACTTCCACAAGCAGAGAAACACAACAACATACAAAAAAACCCAGAGGTCCGATGCGTGTTGTCACGTTTTGTATTGTGACATATTGAATATTGATATATTGAATATTGATATTGAATATTGATCACAGTCTGAGTTCCTGCACCTTTGTCCTCGTCCTCGTTCTTCAGGTCGGTGGTGAAGGCCACCAGGTTCCTGCAGGACCAGGCGCACACCAGCGGGACGGAGGGGCAGTGCGTGCTCTTCGGACGCTTCTCCCACTCACACACATAGGCGACTTCCATGGTTCGGCCGGTCGGGACGCTCCGGCTGCAGGAGACGTCCACGGGACAGGAGGGGATGTTCACACAGATGACTCAGTTTCTGGTTTCTAGTCTCTTAGTGAATCATACGGTGATGATCTGGTGATTTTGGATATCATGACACACAATTCTTCTGTCTGAACTGATGACAAGCACATTATATTTAAAAACTCTGACAAAATGAAACAATTTACTGAATATTATTTGTAAATTTCATTTTTTTTGTTTTTGTTTGCCATCACACCTAACATTACCATTCAGTTCAAATACTTTATGTCCATTTTGAAATAAAAAAACATCCAAAAGGCAAAATTCATCAGTCAACATTTCAAAACTACAGGGATTCTGCCTTCAAAACCATAAACACTTTGTAAGAAAAAGTCTGAAGATGACTCAACTTCAGCAGTAACTCAGTCTACCTGAATTTTCTAATGTTTGCGCATTTTGTCTCGTTTCGGAGTCAAACTCCTCTGTTCCGCCCTCACGCCAAACTCCATTAAGAAATCTGTCAGTTTAATGTGACCTCGCTCATCGAAACAGCACACACCTGCAGAACAAGACTTCAGACCTTTCAGGCAGCAGGAGGATCCAGTTTTCTATTCGGAACATCGACCCACCAAGCAGCACTTAAACCTGAACTGTCTCCTTCTGCCGGGACAGTGCAGCGGGTTACCGACAGAGTCAGCTACATATAAAAGTTGGTATTTTATTGTTTATTGGGCTGCTTTGTGGATCAGATTATTATGAATCTACCAGAATATTGTCAGAATCCAGTTCAGGTTTTAAGGTGGGAACCAGGTGGGAACCTTTGCCGATAAGGACTGCAGCATTAAACTGTCAGATTTTGAATGGAGTTTGGTCTGACGGTCTCTGCATACAAGGCAGAACACATGGGGGCGAAGTCTGAACTAGCGTTAACATTATCCATAATGAGTTAAAACATGCAGACCGAAGCTAACTCAAGCTAACTAAATCTAACGTTTAGCTCAATTTCTCTCTCAACAAACCAGCTAGCGCAGTCTGCTAACGCTAGCTGCCGGCTGACACGTTCAGTGACGCAACCTGAAATACAGTCAAGTCTGTTTTCTTGACAGACAAGTAAACTAAACGTTTACATACAAAAACCTTCATATAAACTGAACCAGTTCAGCATCCTCACTCAGCTGCACAGCATTATATAACTTATACGTGTTAGCCTGAGTAGCAAACAAGCCTCTTCTTACCATTCATCCAGCTAAACAATGTAACTAGGACCCCAGGCATCAGATAGCTGCCTCTCCATTTGCCTGCAGGTATTAATATTTGGGGGAATTGTCAAATGTCTGGTCCAATAGCGAATGTGTGTTTGGCTGCTCGTATCATATTTGAAGTAACATATATTTAAAAAATGTGTGTTCATATTAGCGCTATTACAGTGTAATTTGAAAGTATTTAGGAAGGCGCTGGCGGGCGTCGCCTCCTCAGGACCCGTAGTTCCTCTGGTCGTTGTTCCGTCAAATAACAGCAGCCGTCAGCCAGCCAAGCAGCAAATTAACGCACAGCAGCGCCGGAAAATCAGTAATAACTTCCTGAATAATGAAACAGATCCTCCCGTTTTCACCTCACGGCCGGCGGGTATGACTGACAAGACTGCAGGCGAAGTCCCGACCTAGCTAACACCAGACTGCAGCTGCTTAGCGTTAGCTTCCTCTGGCTAGGGCGGCAGCTTGCTAACGTGAGCTAAACAGCTAGCAGGCTGGTTTGCAAGCTAACTTAGCTAGCTGCGTCGTTTATCAGGTTCCCTGCTTCCCTGCTTAAAACACCAAGGAGCAGGTACGAAATGTATTAGCATGGAAAGACAGCTGTGGAAAACATACAGGTAGAGACAATCCGTATCGCTCGACGACACCGCAGCTTCCCGAGCCGAGGATCAGAGGAAACGCAATGTTTTTACCTGTTAGCTAGCGGAGAGAACCAGAAGAGAGGAGAAGGCCTGAAAAACAAGATCCGCCTGTAACGAACCAGACGGCGCTGTGCTGGGCAGAGCAGCTCGGGGGTTTTGTGGAGGATTTGGACTCTGGTAGAAACACCGTGTCGGGGTTCGGAGCCCGCAGGAAGGTCGACTCCCCGGGGTCAGAGGTCACTGCCGGTCCCCGCGACCCGCTTTCTGCCTGACAGCTTTAGCTTTGCTGTGAGGAAATCTGCTGCTTGATGAGCAAACGAATTTTACAGCAGACATGCTAACCTAAAACCTTTATCTGCACCTGACCTGAATTAGCCGAGATAACAGTTTGAGTCCAGAGGTAAAATGTCTGAGAATCAGGGCAACGGGAACAACAACGTCCCCCTGAACAACAACATGGGGCCCAACAGGATCCGGAACCCCAACATCAACCAGAACCCGCTCATCAACGTCAGAGACCGGCTGTTCCACGCTCTGTTCTTCAAGATGGCAGTGACCTACGCCAGGCTGTTCCCCCCATCCTTCAGGAGGATCTTCGAGTTCTTCGTCCTGCTGAAGGTGAGAAGTTCAGATGTTCAGAGGAGAAGCTCTGCTGAGTCAGTCTGTGGAGGCTGGCAGAAAGCAATACGTATGGAGACAGTTTGGTCTTGGCACACAGGCTGAGGTTAACGCCAAGTTCAGGGTTGTCTGTCTGTCTGTTGCTGAAGCATAATGATGAGTTCTGCCAGGAAGTGAATGTGACTGTGTTAAACTAAGATGCAGATAGATCAGATCTATAGATCAGATAGATCAGACTGTCACTGACCTCTGAATGTTGGATCCAGTCTTCAGTCTTCCTGCCTGTTATTCTCACAACCTTCTGAAAACCACACAGATGTTGGGCTGTAGCCAGCAGTGTCAGTCAATTAAAAGTTGAATTTTTGTTTAAAATAAGAACTGTTTGGTGGATTATATTGCCTATATACCAAATTTACCACAAGCCCCTAACTCTTCAGAACAGGTTTTAAGTCATGTTTTAATAAGCAGGGTGACATCACATGGACAGGTTTTTCTCCACTGGACTCCATCAGATCAGCAGAAGCCACCTGAGGGATTTTCTCCAGCCTGTTTGTTTCCGCAGAAACGACACACAACTTAGAGAATAACATGTGAAGCTTTCAGCCTCTAATTGGAAGTCTTCAGCGTCGGTCGGCGTTGAGCCGGCTGAGTGTCTGACTCAGAGTCAGACTGACTGTGTTCACACACCGACGCAGAAAACTCTACAGGGCGTTACGACAGATTCAAAGACCATCTGGTACAACCTCCAGTCATGAAAGATTTTGGTTTCACTGTCAAATATTCTCCAGCCGGTCCAGACTTTGTCACAGTGGAGATCTTGAGAGAGAAAGTCCTTGTTGCTGAATCTCTTTACTGTCTCTTAACAGACAATATAGAAGCGTAGCAGCGATGCCAGCGGTCTGCTGTTAGTAAAGTCTCTGTGTGGCTTCAGGCTGCAGCTCTTCGCGCTCTTGAACAGCCGAGATCTTAAGGCCCTGACACACCAAACCGACATCGAAGAACCAGCGGCGACGAAGGCCGGCTGTTGCGTCGCCTCACGCCGCCTGCGTCTGGTCCAAAAAGTTGCACTTGAACACACCGCAAAGACTACAGCCGACGGCCAACTAGCACGTACGTTCTGCGCCTGCGTGAGGGGAAATAACTCTCCGTACCAGCAGGTGGCGGTAGGTAGTCTTACCTGATATAACAAGTTTATTTTCGATCTCACACCAGAGTTCTGTTGTCACCACTCGGTTGGCATGACGTTTTTCTGTAATGTCGTACAGAGCTGGCCTCTCCTGAATCATGCTGATCAGTCGGTCTTCAGTTTCTTCATTCCAGACGGCCATGTCGTTGTGAAAATATTTGCGTATTGGAATAGAGATGGAGAGTGGAGAAGAGCCTTCTGTGTGTGCCCTCTTGACTTTGTCGTTTGCTTGCTTTCGTCACTTCCGTTTCTCTTCTCGTGCCAATCAGAGCGATCTCTCTCACCGACGGGCTCCGCCGCCGATTCAACACGCTCAATCGGCCGAAAAGCCGCAGACAGGGGTCCGACTAGTGCCGACGGTGCGGGACACGCCGCAAAGACTAGGGACACAGACGCTTACCGACGGCCCGACATTGGCGTGTGTCAGGGCCTTTAATCGTCCAAAGCCTGCACCGTGTTCTAGGGTGCAAAACGTTTGCTCCGACGGCGTGAAACGTGTTGCAGCGGCTTTTGAGGTACGATTGATCCCATTCGGCGTGAGTCTGCATTTTTATTGGCTACGTTCAAGCGGCTGTCACGCGTGTGCGCAATTGGCTCGGAGAATTGTTTGAGGACAATCGCCAATAAGTCTCAACCAATAACAACCTGAACGCTTCGCAGCAAGACGTTCAACACACTACAGTTTCCTTTTAAACGTCCTGTTTGCTACGTGTCGGGGCGATTGAACGCAGCCCAGTTGCTCGTCAGTCCCAGCCCCGCCCCCCGCATCCAAGCCCCTCCTCCCTCTCGTATGGACGCTCCTCCGCAGACTTCTGATTGGTTATCAGCTGCACAGCGCAGGAGAGAAGCGTGAAAAACGGAATCTGCGAACGCAGCGGACAACTTCTGTCTGCCGCCGGACGCTTCGCTCTGTAACGGTCATTAAAAAAAAAAAAGAGTACCATGCTAGTGGATGGGGAACGCTGCCATTCACATGTTGATCAACATGTGAAGTGTCATTCACATGTTGATCAACATGTGAATGACGAGTCGGACTCAGAAGTGACAGCGTTCAGTTTTGTAGTTTTCCGTGACTGACAGTCACATGATGTTTAATTATACAAAGTTGTGTAATGAAGTCATTTGGTGTTTTTTATTCATGTGGATCTGCAGTCATTTCAGTTTAATCCTCACTGGGACTCTTCTTATGTGTTTCATCATTAAACAGTGGAAAATAAAATATCGGTCTCTTAAAACAAATGAAAGTGAAATATGTCTCTAGTTGATATTGATGAGCTGCACAGTGAGTCAGCAGGTCATGGGTTATGAAAATTTAGAAGAACTTCAGTTTCATGTTTCCAGCCAAAGTCTTGAAAACATCTGTGGTGAAATGTAATGAGGATTAGAGCTTTAACTGTGTGAGCTGCAGGTAGAACAGAGCTAATCCTGGAGATCCTTATTTCTCTTGTTTCATTTTATTTTATGTATTAGTTTGGTATTCAGTCTCCATCTTCCTCCCTCAGCCTCACGAGAGAGAGAGAGAGAGAGAGAGAGAGAGAGAGAGAGAGAGAGAGAGAGAGAGAGAGAGAGAGAGAGAGAGAGAGAGAGAGAGAGAGAGAGAGAGAGAGAGAGAGAGAGAGAGAGAGAGAGAGAGAGAGAGAGAGAGAGAGAGAGAGAGAGAGAGAGAGAGAGAGAGAGAGAGAGAACCATCAGTCCATTCAGACATGTTGGACGGCTTCAGCTCAGCACAGCCTGACAGTGTTTATTATATTATAATATTATATTACATTATACAGCAGCCTGTCAGACTGACTCATCCAGTCTGCTGCCCAGTGTTTCCCAACTCAGATTTGTGGGAAATCTGGGGAAGCATTTGCTGATGTAATGCACTGGGATTATCCAACCAGCAAATTATACTGCCGCTCAGTCTGTCAACAGTCAGTAGACCTGCAGTCTGTAGACCTGCAATCAGTCTGTAGACCTGCAGTCTGTAGACCTGCAGTCAGTCTGTAGACCTGCAGTCTGTAGACCTGCGGTCTGTAGACCTGCAATCAGTCTGTAGACCTGCGGTCTGTAGACCTGCAATCAGTCTGTAGACCTGCGGTCTGTAGACCTGCAATCAGTCTGTAGACCTGCACTCAGTTAATCACATAAATAAATGGATTGGGATTGATTGGGTGTCATGTAGCCGATACCAATCAATCAAAATACGCCTTGATTGGGTCCGATTCCAATCATTGATATTGGATCGGGAATAGTAACTCATCCCTCCTCCTCCAGGTGTAGTAACTCCTCTCTCCTCCAGGTGTAGTAACTCCTCTCTCCTCCTCCAGGTGTAGTAACTCCTCTCTCCTCCTCCAGGTGTAGTAACTCCTCTCTCCTCCTCCAGGTGTAGTAACTCCTCTCTCCTCCAGGTGTAGTAACTCCTCTCTCCTCCAGGTGTAGTAACTCCTCTCTCGTCCTCCAGGTGTAGTAACTCCTCTCTCCTCCTCCAGGTGTAGTAACTCCTCTCTCCTCCAGGTGTAGTAACTCCTCTCTCCTCCAGGTGTAGTAACTCCTCTCTCGTCCTCCAGGTGTAGTAACTCCTCTCTCCTCCAGGTGTAGTAACTCATCTCTCCTCCAGGTGTAGTAACTCCTCTCTTCTCGTCCAGGTGTAGTAACTCCTCTCTCCTCCTCCAGGTGTAGTAACTCATCTCTCCTCCAGGTGTAGTAACTCATCTCTCCTCCTCCAGGTGTAGTAACTCCTCTCAACTCATCTCTCCTCCTCCAGGTGTAGTAACTCCTCTCTCCTCCAGGTGTAGTAAATCATCTCTCCTCCTCCAGGTGTAGTAACTCCTCTCTTCTCCTCCAGGTGTAGTAACTCCTCTCTTCTCCTCCAGGTGTAGTAACTCATCTCTCCTCCTCCAGGTGTAGTAACTCCTCTCTCCTCCAGGTGTAGTAACTCCTCTCTCCTCCAGGTGTAGTAACTCCTCTCTCCTCCAGGTGTAGTAACTCATCTCTTCTCCTCCAGGTGTAGTAACTCCTCTCTCCTCCAGGTGTAGTAACTCCTCTCTCCTCCAGGTGTAGTAACTCCTCTCTCCTCCTCCAGGTGTAGTAACTCATCTCTCCTCCAGGTGTAGTAACTCCTCTCTCCTCCAGGTGTAGTAACTCATCTTTTCTCCTCCAGGTGTAGTAACTCCTCTCTCCTCCAGGTGTAGTAACTCCTCTCTCCTCCAGGTGTAGTAACTCCTCTCTCCTCTCTGCTCCTCCTCCAGGCGCTGTTCGTTCTCTTCATCCTGGCCTACATCCACATCGCCTTCTCTCGCTCGCCCATCAACTGCCTGGAGGTGGTGAGGGAGCGCTGGCCTCGCGACGGCATCCTGCGGGTGGAGATCCAGAGGAACTCCAGCAGAGCTCCCATCTTCCTCCAGTTCTACGACACCAACGGCTTCCAGGTGGAGCTGGACGGAGCAGAGGGAGGAGGAGGAGAAGGAGGCGGAGCAGGAAGAGCGGGAGGCGTGGCGGGGCTCAGCCTGGCGGCGCTACAGCAGGAGGAGGAGGAGGAGGAGGAGGAGATGACCTTAGAGATGTTTGACAACAGCTCAGTGCAGGTGAGGAGCGAGCTGACACCAGCCTGTAGCCACAATGTCACAGGTTCAATTCCCAAACTGCAAACAGTGATGACCAAGCTCAGTTGTTTGTTGACACATTTGATCCTCCTCACACATCTGATTTAACGTCTATTTACCAAAGCTCATCCCTCCTTTAGGTGATATCTGCTAATCAAAGCTATGAGTTGATGCTGTGGGAGTTTGTACTCTGTAACAGTGATGACTCTTCTCTCTGGACCTTCTCCCTCCTCTTTTTTATCTTTAATATTCTCACTATTTCTTTCCATTACTTACTTATTTTCTCATTTCTCTAGTGTCTTTTAATAATTATTTTTATCCATCCATCTATCCATGTTCTGGCGGCATATCGGGTTCAGACTCACAGGCTTCCTTTTCCCCAGCAACTTCCTCCTGCTCTTCCTGGGAGTAGATAGAGGAGATGTAGTCCTCCCAGCTCCTCCTCCCAGGCATGCTGGGAGATATAGTCCTCCCAGCTCCTCCTCCCAGGCATGCTGGGAGATATAGTCCTCCCAGCTCCTCCTCCCAGCCATGCTGGGAGGTGTAGTCCTTCCAGTGTGTCCTGGATCTCCTCCCAGGGAGCATCTTTACCAGGAGCCTGAACCTTCTCAGCTGGTTTCTCTCAATAGAGGAGTAGCAGCTGGATCACTGAGCTCCTCCTGGATCACTGAACTCCTCCTGGATCACTGAGCTCCTCCTGGATCACTGAACTCCTCCTGGATCACTGAGCTCCTCCTGGATCACTGAGCTCTTCCCCCTGAGGAGAAACCTTCTATCTGATCTCATTCTTTCAATCACTACTCAGAGCTTGTGAGGTGAGGTTCGCAACGAAGACCGAGCGGTAAATTGGGAGCTTGGCTCATGAATGAGACTCTGAGATACCTGAAGTCCTCCACTTGGGGGAGTTTTTCATCCCTGGATGGGACAAGCCACCTTTCCTTCGGGAGCGAACCATGGCCTCAGGCTTGAAGGTGCTTACCTTCATCCTGACTGCATCACTCTGCTGCAGACCGCTCCAGTGAACATCGGAGGCCAGGGTCTGATGAAGCCAGAAGGACGACATCATCCTCAAACGGCA
>NC_136005.1:330000-360000 GCF_048128805.1 Centroberyx gerrardi | reverse complement strand
TGAACTTGTTAAACTAGTGAACTTGTTAAACTGTTAAACTAGTGAACTTGTTAAACTGTTAAACTAGTGAACTTGTTAAACTAGTGAACTTGTTAAACTGTAAACTTGTTAAACTAGTAAACTTGTTAAACTAGTGAACTTGTTAACTAGTAAACTTGTTAAACTGTAAACTTGTTAAACTAGTAAACTTGTTAAACTAGTGAACTTGTTAAACTGTTAAACTAGTGAACTTGTTAAACTGTTAAACTAGTGAACTTGTTAACTAGTGAACTTGTTAAACTAGTGAACTTGTTAAACTAGTAAACTTGTTAAACTAGTGAACTTGTTAACTAGTGAACTTGTTAAACTGTAAACTTGTTAAACTGTTAAACTGTAAACTTGTTAAACAATAAACTGTTAAACTGTTAAACTAGTGAACTTGTTAAACTAGTGAACTTGTTAAACTAGTGAACTGTTAAACTAGTGAACTGTTAAACTGTTAAACTAGTGAACTGTTAAACTAGTAAACTTGTTAAACTAGTGAACTTGTTAAACTAGTAAACTGTTAAACTAGTGAACTGTTAAACTAGTGAACTTGTTAAACTGTTTATGCACAGTGCTTCACTAGGTTTGTCCTTTGGGGCCTCCGTAGTGCAGCAGCTTTGCTGTGCTTTATTTAAGGTTCAAGGTTCTTTATTGTCATAAGCACAACAAAACAGCAAGATGCAGATAATGTTAGCTAAGAACTTCTTGAGCCTAGAGCTAGCCACAACAATGTCAACAAAGTAAACAAATGCAGTCTACAAACAATGCAGTAATAAGACAGCAGTGCAAAATGTAGAAGAAATGTAAGAAAAATGTAAGTAAGAAATACAAAGTGCCAGAGTATAATAGCAGTATAACATAGAATATATAAATAGAATAAAATAACAGCAAATATATGTACACTTTTCAAAATATATGGGCGTATGAAATATGTGAATGAATGTACAAATGTGTCGTGGTTTCTTTCGCCCTCTAGTGGGCAGAAAATCGCTTATTGCAGCTTTAACAAAAACAGTAATTTACAAAGGCTTTATAAATGTTTGTTTTTTTTCCATTTCTGTTTTATAGGATATTTTACATGAAAGAGAATTTTTTTTTTCCATATAAGCAGTATTTTGTAAATTATAAATTTTTTTTTTACAAATCTCTCTGTAAATGACCAAATCTTAAGTTACTCAGAAAATGCTCTCTGATTTAAGCCTTTGAGGGGAAAAGGTGTTTTATGAAATATTAGCTAATTTGAATATGTCATCAAAATAAGTAGTAAGTAAAGAGGTTTTTGTATTTGTTTCCATATTCAACACATAAACTTTAATGTTGACAGAACCTGTGGAGCCTCAGCAGTCATGTTGGTTGTGATCTCGTTGGGTTCTGACTGTGTTCTCCGCAGGGTTCCTGAGGAACGTGGTTTCTGGAGAACACTACCGGTTCGTCAGCATGTGGATGGCCAGAACCTCCTACCTGGCTGCCTTTGTCATCATGGTCATATTTGTAAGGATTTCACATCTAAATATGGTGTCTGGTTATGAAGTGAACACATTCACACTTCCGTGTCTTCTTTCAGTCTCGTCCACACTGGGAGACAGGCAGAAAAAACTGTTTGAGTTTAATCATTCATGAAAAACAAATGCAGCGGTTGCATTTGTCTTTTCACGGCAGCTGTACTCTTCAGTCCCGGACGAAGTGTGCAGTCTGAAAGTTTCCTCCCATCCACATGTCAAACACCAGCCAAATCCCTCAGGTCACAATGCAGTCAGAACCTGATGTGGGAGTGTTCAGACTGGGCCGGTTCTGAGGTCTGGTGTGACTGGATGGTTAAAGTTGGATTGAAAGACAAATAACAGACTGAGCAGACATAATGAATGTAGGTTTTTCTGTTCAGGCTGTGAGTCGAGTGTCGGGACGGATCCGCCTCAGTCGGGGTGCGAAGCAGGAAGTTTCTTAGTGTGACTGACGAGCCTCAGAGCAGCAGAACAATTGAGACATCAGCAGGGAGTTTAGTTTCTACATTTGGGATCTTTGCATTAATACTTAAAGACCCTGGCCATATCTAGTAGAGATGGGACGATATTTGGAAATTCAGTATATCGCAATACAAAAATATGTCAGTCCGTCTGCTGTGTCAGGAACATGAATGGTGATATCAGCTCCATGTTATTCTGCTGTCAGGAACATGAATGGTGATATCAGCTCCATGTTATTCTGCTGTCAGGAACATGAATGGTGATATCAGCTCCATGTTATTCTGCTGTCAGGAACATGAATGGTGATATCAGCTCCATGTTATTCTGCTGTCAGGAACATGAATGGTGATATCAGCTCCATGTTATTCTGCTGTCAGGAACATGAATGGTGATATCAGCTCCATGTTATTCTGCTGTCAGGAACATGAATGGTGATATCAGCTCCATGTTATTCTGCTGTAGTAATCACTAATGAGACTCTTGACCATCACAGTTTCACAAGCTCTCCATCCAAATTATATTATTGTCACTTTGTAATGACATTTTTAAATTGTTGTTTACATTCTAGCGGCCAATGGCATCGCTAGAAAGATTTGAGTCTCAGAAATAAACAGAATTCTGCCCAGTCTGAACTGAACTTTTACTGATCACATCGTATCCTGGCTGTATTGATCCTGAACCCCTTATTGCATCTCAAATCGTATCAGGAGAGAAACAGATCGTCTCATCACTAATATGATGAAGGCAGTGTGTCAGACAGATAATTTATATTTGAGAATGATCAATGAATGCTTTCTTAACCTGGTAGATGTGATTGACTTGTTCCATGGTTTCAAATGAATTAGTTAGAGACAGTCCAAGTGTTTAAATGGAAGACGGCCTTCGTTTGAGCCGAAGCCCTCGGCAGGTCAGACAGCTGATGCTGAACCTCGACCTGAAGTGACGCCAGATTCCACCTGAAGCTGTGCAGTTTGTTAAAATGATAATGTGACCTGTTGTCTTGTGAGGTCAAACTGATGTGTTTTGTGTGTGAACCTGCAGACTCTGTCGGTGTCCATGCTGCTGAGATATTCCCACCACCAGATCTTCGTCTTCATCGGTCAGTTCCTCTGTTTACATTTAGAGTCATTTAACTTTCCTGTCCAGAGAAACCTCCAGCCACCCAGGTCAGCAGTAAAACCAGCTTTACTTCCTAGATCACCAGTGTTACAAGTAACCAGTAGTAAGGAGGTCAAAGGTCAGAGTTCACAGACATAGATGGAACAAATATTCCTGTGTGTCCAGAACGATGAAGATGGCAGAGAAGTGAAGGAAAGACTGAAGGAGAGTTAGATTCCCTCTGTGTGTCCTGACTGTCTGCTCTGTCCTCCTCAGTGGATCTTCTGCAGATGTTGGAGATGAACATGACCATCGCCTTCCCAGCAGCCCCTCTGCTCACCGTCATCCTGGCCCTCGTTGGTAAGACCGGGAATCGTTTATAAACGTTGCAGATCGGGGCTCGAAAGATGCGTACGCCTTTTTCCACGAAAAAGACGTGATTTATAAAAACCAGATTTGACGGGAGAATGTTTGTTCCTCTACGGAAACTTTGAGCCGTGTGTTCGCACATTTTGGCCTCACTGAGAAACAGAGACTCTGATGGTAAAGCAGCGAAATAAAATAAAATGTTCTAATGACATTTCAATCAACTCTTTATGCTCCATATCAGATTCCACAGACTAATAATAATATTCCAGAGGAACATCAAGCCTTAATCATTTATTTGTTACTCGAGTCTAAAAACCCAGAAGTTGGAACAGACTGAAGGTGACGGTTGGCCTGACTGTCACCTGCAGCCTGAGTCAGCATCCTGCCACCTGCTGGACAAACAGGGTTACAACATGTTGGGTCAAAAAGACAGGAGGATGAAAAAGTCTAACAGACAGTTTGTATATGACATTTATTCACTTACCTGCGCAGGTACAATGCATAAGAACTTCCAGACAAAATTCAAAGTCTCATTGGACGTTTGCATTCTTTAATTCAAGAGTTCTTTTAAACATGAAGGTTGACAAGAGCAGCTGGTCCAGCAGTCGGTATAGACTTTGTTTTGAAGGTTTTGTTCATTTAATGAAATGTAAACATTCAATATTTTTTTTATTTATATTCATGATGTATTGATGTATTATCCCATCCTGACCAGTTACATCACATTATCCTGATTTTCTAATCTGAACTTGCAGAAACAACATTAAAGCTTGATTTAAAGGTAGGATTGGATCATCAGCATCTATTATCTTTAAAACCTAATGTTTAGATTCTACCAATTACTGAAATCCTATCAGACAAGATTTGAAAATCGAGGCCCAGGTAATGATGTCTTTCCAAAATGGACGGCTAGCGTTGGGGAATAGAAGTCTTCAGTTGTTTCTTGACCGTATTCTGCGATGTGAAGCGTGAGCGTTAGGAAAGTGAATAAGTGCTTAGGAAACCAGAAGCAAAATCCAATCTGTGTCGACCTGATGTCATTTCCTGTCGTCAGGCATGGAGGCCATCATGTCCGAGTTCTTCAACGACACGACCACGGCCTTCTACATCATCCTCATCGTCTGGTTGGCCGATCAGTACGACGCCATCTGCTGCCACACCAACACCAGCAAACGCCATTGGCTGAGGTAAGTCCCGCCCTGCCCCCAAACACCAACACCAGCAAACACCATTGGCTGATTTAAGACCTGGCCACACCCACAACCAAGGAGACTGGAGAAGTTCTGGACAGAACAGAAAACAGAATCGAGGGCTGAAATCATCACCAGGAGTCTTATTCCTCATTAGAGGGAATCTGGATGAAGCTCTTCTCTGGACTTTATTTGGTTCTAATTGTTAGGAAATCATGTTATTTAATGAAAATTCGACTGATTATTGTCTTGCTCTTGTGTTTTTTTCTAGGTTCTTCTATCTATACCACTTTGCCTTCTACGCCTACCACTACCGCTTCAACGGCCAGTACAGCAGCCTGGCCCTGGTCACCTCCTGGCTCTTCATCCAGGTCAGACCCAGACCCAGACCCAGCCCCAGCCCCAGCCCCAGCCCCAGCCCCAGCCCCAGCCCCAGCCCTAACAACATACACTCTATGTTGGACAGGAGTTCCTCCTGTCCATTGACTTCCACAGTAAACAATGTTTAGTAGGTTTAGGAAGGTTTGTCATCCTCACACCAGCTTACTTGTAGGTTACAGCAGTTAGATTCAGAGAAACCGGCAGAAAGAAATAATTTGAGGTATTTATCTGACCTGCTAACATAGTTAGCTAAACATTGTCAACCACTCGTTATAAACTGACTGGTTCCCATCTCTTTTTAGCCCGCAGCAGCAGGAGCTCTAAGCAATGTCTGTCGTTCGGTCGGTCGCTCTGTTCTCCACGTCTGGTCAGAGAGAGACTGCAGACTGTCAGGAGACCAGAGAAACGTTTCCACAAAATGCAGCGTCAAGTCTTAACAAGACTCCGCCCACTCTGAACTCCTCCTCCCTTAGCAACTACAGAACAATTGTTCGCCAACACAGCATCAGTTCCCTGCTATGCAGATGATACGCAGCTGTATCTCTGTCATGCTGGATGAGTTGCGTCCTTTGAGTGACTGTATTTCTGAGATCAATGGCACAAAATGTTCTTCAGTTAAACTTAGATAAGACTGAAATGAATTGGGCCCGAGTTGCCATGAATGAACATGATGATACAAATGACTAACTGACTAACCTGTGATTGTTAGCAGACTTTCGTCCTGCCCGCTCAACAGCGTCTATGGAGAGTGTCTCTAACCATGATAATAACAACTTACTGTGTAACCTGACTCCACGGCCCAGATGGATAAAATAACTATTTATTCCAGCTTTAAAGTGGTCTGTCTTGACTTAATAAGCGCTGTGAGAAATCCTGGTAAAGTTAGACAGTAGAAACTCCGCCAGACTTCGGTCATTCGGGACAGAAAGCTCTATATATGGATTCATGTGTTGAAATGATGAAATCCTTCTTTTCCTGCCGGCGTCAGTTTGTTGTTAGTGACGGCCTGTCGGTCTTCTTCTTCCCTCCGCAGCACTCCATGATCTATTTCTTCCATCACTACGAGCTTCCTGCAATCCTGCAGCAGATCCGGATCCAGGAGATGCTGCTTCAGAACCAGCAGGCGGGCCAGGCCAACCAGACGGCCCTGCAGGACAACCTCAACAACAACAGCGCCCCCGCCGCCCCCCCGGGCCCCGCCGCCGCCCCGGGTCCCGCCGCCCCCCCGGGCCCCGCCGCCCCCCCGGGCCCTCAGACCGAGCCCCAGGCCTCCTCTTCCTCCGCGGCCGGGGGCGAGGTGCGTTCGGAGCTGGACTGGGTGGCCCAGACGGCGGCCATCATCACTGAGGCGCTGTCCTCCTCCGCCCAGCAGGGGGCGGCGGCGCTAGAGAGTGCGGGGGCTGCAGCCGGGGGTCAGAGGTCAGCAGGCTCACCGGCGGCCATCAGCGTGGTGGCCGAGATCCTGATGGGAGGGGGAGGAGGGGGAGGAGGGGGGGAGGGAGGGGGGGAAAGCACAGAGATCAGTCCAAACTTACTTGCAGTAGAAATTAAAACCGTAGGAGGAGCTAGTAGTCTAGCCACGCCCCCTCCTCCCACTCCTCCAATCAGAGGGCCACAAGGAGTGGAGGCGGGGCCTTCAGGAGAAAGCCCCGCCCCTTCACAGACTGACTGCCCCCCCATACAGAGTTCAGCTACAGACTGGGACCCCAGTACAGCCAGTACAGACCACAGCAGCCAACACACACCATCCTGAGTTATCTCAACACTAACACACACACACACAGGTATGCACACACACACACACACACACACACACAGGCATACACAGTAACACACACACACACACAGAAAAAAAGGTGTATTCTCTAGTTGCCCTGTCATCTCATCTGTCAGACTACAGGAAGAGATGAGTAGAGAGGATCTCTCTCTCTCTCTCTCTCTCTCTCTCTCTCTCTCTCTCTCTCTCTCTCTCTCTCTCTCTCTCTCTCTCTCTCTCTGTTTAGTTCTCTGTGCATCAGTCTGTCAGGTTCCTAATGTTTGATAAATGATTGGCTGAACAGAGCAGAGGAGGCGGAGACAGCCGGACCAGACCAACAGATTCAAACTTTACAGTCTGTTAAGTTACTAACAACAAATTTCAACTTTACTAAGTTAGTAAGCAGTTTAGTTTTTCAGTGTCTGGTTAGTCCAGTCCAGGTTCTGGTCTTCTGGTCCAGACTCCTGCTGGTTCTGATCCTCTGGCAGGCTCTGGGTTCTGAGGACCTGAGTGAGAACGACTGGACTGGCGTGTGAAGGTTGGTCTGGGTCGGTGATCAGCTTGGTTATTGTCTGGTTTAGTGTGGAAGCCCCTCACCTGTTGAAAAGCACCATGGGAAATGGAGTTTGTTAACCGTTAGCTGGTGATGGTTCATTGAGTTCAGGTTTGATCTGATCTGCTGGTTTTTATGTTTATGATCAACCAGAAATCTGTTTGGAGCCAAATCTAAAATCTTCAGGACCAGTTTCCCTCTGAGCTGATCGTTTGTTGACATGCGACTAACAATTTATCACTTTGACCAAATAATCAGTCGGCAGGTTTGGTAGTTTTCTCTCTTTGCCGCGGTTTATTTTGGGAGATTTTAAGCACCAGGCTTCAGACAGGAGTTCAATGGTCTCCTAGCAACCGCAGGAGCCACGCCCCATGCTTCCCACAATGCATCTGTTAAGTGTTGCTAGCTAAAACAGAGGACCTACGTGGGGACAGCGCCTCCTGGGTCCAGATCGGCGTTTCACAGATTGAAAATGTAACCGTGTTTTGTTTGTGTGGACGGCAGCGAAGCAGCAGAGCTGACAGCGGGATGAACAGGACGACCGCTTTACTTTGAGAATGCCTTATTCTTTTTCCAAACTGTCTGTAAAGTCCAGAGACTTCAGAGCGGAAGTGGATTTCTCACCCGGAGGATTGTGGGACGCCGGGTCCGGTCGAGGTCACGTGACCCGGAGGAGCGCGGCGGGGCTACGCGGCGGGCGACGCGCCGTTTGGAGGAGCCTGTCCAGGTTGTGCAATATGACTGACTGTCAGTAACTGAATCCAAAGCGCTTGGCGTCAGTCGGTCTTCGTGCCTCTCTGCTGTCTGTGAGGAAGCAGGATGATTGTAGCCTCATTCACTGTAGTTCATCTGAAGCCTGGAGCTCATCCAAACTGTATTTAACTGTTCAGTAAAGCCGGTGCACAAGAAGCTTTCTTTGCACTAAACCTCCTGTCTGTCTCCTTCATTTCTGTCAGAATTGATTTCATATTTAAATCCCACTGATCTGTCAGCTCAGTTTATCAGAAACACCAACAGTGAGCAGCTGCTGCTGTGATGTGAAGTAATGAATAAATAAATGTTTTAATCATCACTATAATATAATTACAGTAGTCTTTGGTTATTTGTAATAAGATCAATTTTGAATAAGTTGTCATGGTAAGTATTTAGGTGACAGAGTTGCTGATTTCTTCACTGAAACCACTGGGTGGCGCTCTAACCTCAGGTTATACTGACAACACGGATCAATACACATTATTGATCCTTCAATACTTTTGAAAGTTTCTTCTTTAATATTAGAGAATTCTATTTAGTTTCAGTGCAGAATAATGTGATGTTGGGACCTGAATGGAATTATGTTCTTCAGCTCGTTAATGTAGTTTACAACAAACTGATTAGTGTGTGGAAGACTTCATTAGTGTTTCTAATTAATAACTAAATGATCTGTCAGCCTCATTTGGTTTATTGAGACTGACAGATTTTACTTTTTTCTTTGATATGTGGTAGAAAAATATATGAAAATAATATCGCCGCAAGCGGCAGTTGCAGGGTCCAAGCTCAATTTGAAAAGACAGACAGACAAAACATTACAGAAGGTAGAAAGACACAAAGATCTGACATGCAGTCACACACCGGCTGTTGTGTTGCCCGTGACTTCTGTCGGTTAACCTTTACAGTTCAACCACGTCGTTATAGTTATTCACAACGGCCAAACTTTCTATTACTTGATCTTGACAACTAATGACTTCAGAAAGGACGAGCCTGGATTTGAACCCACAACCTTCCACATGAAAGGCTGATGCCTTACCTACTGAGCCAAACACCTGTTACAGGTTTACTCAGGAGAAAATAACTAAAGGGAGAAGTAGTGTGATACTGCAGCCTATGATTGACAGATTGACAGTGCTAATCACATTATAGACCACTGTAGTGCTCTCCATTAATGAATAAACAACAGTAAGTCACATGGGCCAGAAAGCCGCTGCTGCACTGATCTCTGTGGGTTTAAAGGTCTGGCCTCGCCCCAATCAGTGATGCCAATCAGGTATTTTGCCTCTTCAGATGATGTCAAACACCTGCTTTGAGTTTTCTACACTCTGATTTTGTGCTGATTTACTTTTCATGAAACTTCAAAATGGTTACAGTTCATCAGGGACTTGAACTCACGACCTTGTGGTCCAGAGAGGGGCCGTATTCACAAAACATTTTAAGGTTAAAAGTAGCTCCCAACTTGCTGATATAGGAGAAAGTCCTAAAAATAATGCGCGTGTCAGTCCTAATTTTAGGACTCCTAAATTTTTGGTCTAAGAGTATTTCACAAAGCGTTTTAGTGCTAAAACCAGCTCCTAAATCTGTGAAAAGTTAGGGGCAGTCAAGAGGACTCTTAAGTCACTAAGACCAAATCACAAACAATCCTGAACTGGCTGCTGCCGGCAATCCGCCTCGTAACCGGGTCAACATTTTAGAAACATTTAATGATACTGAGCTTTTAAAAAGATATCGCCTTAATCGTGAGGGTGTTATGATCACAGTCTCTCTCACCTGAGGCCGTCAGCGCTTTTCACTCTCCTCGGTGGTTCTGGACAGAAGTGGGAAAGCCGCATTCATTTGCAAGCATATATTTTCCCACGCTTCTTTTTTTGGTTTTTGAAGTTATCCCAACTCCAAATTTTCCTTTAATAATGTTCTTCCTTTCATGCACAAGTTGGGCAAGAAGTAAAAGCTGTTCTCTTCCTCCAGTTTGGTTTTGGTTTTCGTCACACGTAGCGCCACACGTCTATCAGCCGAGGTTATTCTAGTCTGATAATTAAAAGGCTGCTTATATGAATATCCGCTAATTGTTTAACGAGCTGCCAGACATGTAAGAGGCTGACGATTAGCTGCACATATACTTCACTAGTCAGTATATTATTCTTTGTTTCATGTTAAATCAGTGACGCTTAGCCTACATTTTTATTTTAAAATCTTTATTTGAATACGGCAACATGATACCTCCTACAGTATTTCTATGATGAATTCACTGACAGAGACCCATCCCCTATCAGCCAATCACTGTTCATGAAACACGACATCACCCATAGCAACGAGGTCAACCCCGCCCTTTCTCTTAGCTTAAGATTTCTCCCCATTCCTTAGTAAAAGTTGGTCTCAGCAGTTCGTGAAGAGGTTTTAAGAGGAAACTCTTAGTGCTATTTGAGAGTTCTAGTGGTAAGATAAAATGTTTTGTGAATACTCGCTTTACCACTCTGCCCACTTCCACTCTGGTGCGTCACAGTGGGGAAACCAAACAAAGGGACAAGTGACAGGTCACAGGCGCTAGTCCAACCCATATCGAAAGCCTCAGAAAGAATATTATAACTGTATTAGTGCCCCACATTAATCAATTCACAGTTGACAGTCCAGACATCATTTGTCTTTAGTTTGATGAACATTGATCAAATTATCTCGAACATATCACATTGTCAATTTATCAAACTATTTGCAGCTGCACATTTCCATCTACTGTGCGCTCAGTTTTCAAGATATCATTACAATTTTTGGGCCGTTTACTAATTAAGGTGTGACGATTTCAAAAAACATGTTGTTTTTTTCCTGTAACGTACGGTTTAGGAGGACAACACTGTGGGATCACAGTCAGTTTTTGCTATAAACAGAGGGGGGGTGACTTCAGAATCGGGGGGAGGTACCAGTGTACGAAAGATTTATCTCACTTCAGCCGACATGTCCTGAAGATTTCAGCTCTCGAGGACATACGGCTGATTTTTAATGAATTTTTGAAGTTGTGACTTTAATACCTATGAAAATTTGGTTATTATGCTGTAAGCCACGCCCACTTTAATCAATAATGACCAAATTTCATGGATCGACTTGGACATCAACCTAGAACATGTGTAAAAAATTTCATAAAAATCTATGCAGTCAATTATGAGATATGAACTTTTTGCATTTGTAGCGCCCACTAGTGGTACAGCTCAAAATGCTTTTGTGGCCGTGTTCAAGCAACACTCCTCAACAAGTGTTTCAAATTTCCGCTTGATTAGATGAATGGTTAATGAGCCAATTTAGTGTTATGGCGTGTTTCGTTAAAAGTTTATTGGTCAATAAAAACCAAACCATTTGACCTATCAATAACCTTTATACAACTTTGAAAGAGGACGGTCCCAAGATTCTCCACACCAAGTGTTGTGTGAAATGGATGAACGGCCTGGGAGGAGTTGTGAAAAAAGTGTTTCTTAAATAATTCAAAATGGCGGACAATACAATATGGTGGACATTTTAAGTGATGTATGGGTTGGACTCGGCACCTTCAGAAGAATCTACGGACACAAGAATTTTCAGTCTACGACACGGTTCAGAAGTTATTGGCCAAAACGTAAAGTTGCTTGTTATAGCGCCACCATCTGGCCAATATGTGTGGGCTGCCTTGCCTGAGTAGTGGGGGGCCGTAGGACCCCACCTGTCAAATATGGCTGCTGTAGAACTTACGATTTCTGAGCTGCAGACACTTTTAGGGGAGAAAAAGAAAGAAAGAATTCCAGCAAATACAAAAGGGTTCCAGCACTACGTGCTTGGACCCCTAATAATACAAAAACAGTAGGATGAGGAAAGGTGAATTAAATCTGAGTAAACTCAGTCCATCTGACAGCAGGAGGCTGCTGGGAAAACTCCTGGAAACACCTGGAAACACCTGGAAACACCTGGAAACACCTGGAAACCTGTTTACTCTGACTGACTTCACACTTTCACTTCAGAGGCAGAAGAGCCACAACTTGATCAGAGCGCTGAACTGAAAACACTGAACACCGGGGGGGGGGGGGGGGGGGGGGTCTGTCTGTTCTGTTGTTTTTTCTGAGAAACTAGATGCAGGTCAGAGGACCTGAATGAGGCCAGTGAGTCGCTGGCAGCACTGTGGTCAGAAAGCTTCCTGTTTACTGTTTGATGACGCTGAAACTGAATGAACCGAGAAGAACAGAGAAGAAGAACCAAGAACTCTGGAGTACTGACAAGTACTCAGTAGTACTAACAAGTAGCAGTACTCAGTAGTACTAACAAGTAGCAGTACTCAGTAGTGCTAACAAGTAGCAGTACTCAGTAGTACTAACAAGTAGCAGTACTCAGTAGTACTAATCTAATATTAAAATTGTTCAATTATCAAAAGTAATGAAGAATTTAATTAAAAGTATTCAATTGTCAAATGTAAAGAAGTATTTAATATTAAAATGAAGTATTTAATACTACAGTACATTACGTTATTTAACAGACAGTCCAGAGCTGAGACTTTAACAGGAATAAGAAACATTTGTAGAATCAGAGTTTGTTTTTTTTTGTTTATTTTTTAAAGAGTAGAAGGGGAAGAAGATCGTTACATGGAGGTTAGTTTAGGAGGGTCCAGGTGGGTCCAGGAGGGTCCAGGAGGGTCCAGGAGGGTCCAGGTGGGTCCAGGTGGGTCCAGGAGGGTCCAGGAGGGTCCAGGAGGGTCCAGGTGGGTCCAGGAGGGTCCAGGAGGGTCCAGGTGGGTCCAGGTGGGTCCAGGTGGGTCCAGGAGGGTCCAGGAGGGTCCAGGTGGGTCCAGGTGGGTCCAGGAGGGTCCAGGTGGGTCCAGGAGGGTCCAGGAGGGTCCAGGTGGGTCCAGGTGGAACCTGGAGAGATGAGTCTTCAGTCTCCGGTGAAAGATGGGCTGATATGAAGCGGACTGGACCTGGTCTTCACCTCACTGGACGCTCTGCTCTCAGTTTAAATTAAAGCTGCTGAGCTTTAATTTAAAGTGAAACTCTTCAACTGTGCAAACAGTGTTTAGAACCCAGACTGTTATCTGGACTATGTCATTTATAACCCAGTCTGCTATAATTCTTAATTATGTCATTTATAACCCAGTCTGCTATAATTCTTAATTATGTCATTTATAACCCAGTCTGCTATAATTCTTAATTATATCATTTATAACCTAGTCTGCTATAATTCTTAATTATATCATTTATAACCCAGTCTGCTATAATTCTGGATTATATAATTTATACCCCAGCCTGTTATTATTGTAGATTATATCATTTCTAATCCAGCCTGCTGTGACGCCTCGCTGTGTTTCTTCACCACAACCTGGATGGAAATTTCTAAAGCAAGCTGAGTTGTTCAAACTGAATCTGACTGTTTTTACTAAAATAGAAATGAGTCACCGTCAGAACAGCATCATGTTTCTGTTGGTTAAAGTAGAAACTACAGGAAATACAGAGAGCGAACCGCTTCCTGTCACCGAACCTGCTGCAGTCCGTCTCGCCGCTTCCTGACCCGCTCCACCGGTAAGAAATCAAACCATTAAACTTCTCTCACTGTCCTGTTTAATGTGTCTGAAAACTGAATAAAATAAAATAAAATAATAAAATATGAATCTGCAAAAGCTCTCCTATAAGACACGCTGAGGAAACCTGGCAGTGAGTTACTGGAAGTCATCTGAATGTTTTCTGATATAAAAAGCAGCGGTCGGGTCACAGCAGCAGATAAAAACAGAGCAAACGGTATTAAACTGCTGCATTAAACTTTATTCAGTAGAAATATATTAAATGTATGAGAAGCATCTAGTTCAGTTTTCTGGTATAGTTTCATACATTTTCACAGCAATTTTTCATGTATTTAACCAGGTAGTCTCACTGAGATCCAGATCTGCTTTTCTCTAAAGTCAAAGTGCTTTTATCAGAAAGCAACAAACTATAATCACTCCTATTTCATTATTCTGCACATTTTCCCTTTTGTAGTTTATTCTTTTCTATTTTTTTGTATTTATCACTAGTGTTTTTAGTTTTTATTTTATTTACAATACTTTGTAACTCTGATTAGATATGTTGTAAAGGTTAACATTATGAGCATTAGTATTAGCGTTAGCATTAGTTTTAGTATTATTAGCATTAGCATTAGCATTAGTATTAGTATTATTAGCATTAGTATTAATATAGTATTAGTATTAGTTTTAGTATCATCAGGCCGGTGTTTGGTAGATTGATCCTCATCAGGATTTGATTTGGGTGAGAAACGAAACTTAAGTTAAACTCACTAAACTAAACTAAGTTTAACTTTGTTCAGTTTAGTCTAATTTAATTTAGCTACCTAAAGTAAACTGAACTAAGTTTGTTTTTCTGTTGATTTGACACATTTCTCCAAACTAAAGTCCATACAGTTACCTTTAACCAGCAGTCTAATAATACCTTTTTGTTGTTTTTGCACAAATTACAAAAGCACATAACCCATAAATCCCCTGTAAAATAAATAAAGAAAATGAAATAAAGAAATAAAAGGGATAATAAAGAATGAAGTTGTCGGTGAAAACAGGAAACTTGTTTGCTTCTTTTATGCAAATTGTGATTCATCATGTTCATCAGTGCGTCTCCCTGCTGCTTCACTGAGACAAACATGGAAACTGTAAAACTGAAATATTAAATATTATAGTAGTAACACAATTGTAAGGAACAGATGTTTTGCTTACTGTAAGAAAAAGCAACATTTCATCAAATTATGGATAACATTTCATAAAATCAGATTAAGGAATGGAATCTCTGATCAATAGTTAGGGTTAGATAACCCTAACCTGATCATGTTTTACCATGTGTGGATCAATATGAATATACGGTATGAGCTGATCAATAGCTGATGTGTGGTTTTATAAAGATGATCTGAATATTGGACTGCTGGTATTTGTTTATAAACTATAAACTAAACTAAATTAAACTAAAGTGAACTAAACTAAATTAAACTAAACTAAACTAACTAAACTACACTATGTTAACTAAACTAACTCAAGTTAAACTAAACTAAACTAAGTCAAACTAAGCTACACATGCTAAATTAAACTAACTAGACAAAGTTAGATATAAACTAAACTTGACTAAACTAATTAAACAAAGTTAAATTAAATGAACTAAACTAAACTGAACTAGACCAGACTAAAAAGGGTTAAACTAACTAGACTTTATCTCAGTCTGCTGTCTCTGCAGACTCATTTCACTGATTTTCCATTTTCCATTCAGACATAAATAACATGAATCATATTTGATCATAAAATAAAAGCGACCTTTAATCTCATTAAACTAGAAACCAGAGTGTTAATCCAGGTTAACCAGTCAGCTCCTGCTTCAGTCTGGACAGGTTTTCTGTCTCTCTCTGTCTCCGTAAAGTGAAGTAAAGTGAAGTAAAGTAAAGTAAAGTAAAGTAAAGTAAAGTAAAGTAAAGTAAAGTGAAGTAAAGTAAAGTAAAGTAAAGTACATGTAAATTCATATTAACCAGTTAACAGACTTCTAAACCACTGGAGCTTTTACCTGTTATAATAATAATCAGTTGAGCGTCGTAATAAATCAGACTATTGTTCATTAAAATAAAACCTATTTGTGTCATTAAAGATACTGTTACATAGATATTAAAATGATAATAATAATATAATATAATAATATTAATTATAATATAATAATATGGAAGGTTATACATCCTTTTAAAATTTTTAACCATTTGCTCAATATGTTAAAACATGATTAATTATTATGAATTATTAATTATATTATTTGTTAATGATTATGTCTCATTGAGATCAAGATCTGTTTTCAGGAGAGACCTGCAGACAGATATAAAAACACACAGAAGTTTATTCATGTCGCCACACAGCAACACTCAGCAAAGATAAAACAGTGGAAACAGTTACAGTCAACGCTAAGAATTGAAACTTTTCTAAAGAAACAAGAGATTCTAATTTCAAAGACTTTTGCAAATCATTCATTTGCAAGGTGCGTAGTGTCGAGAAACATTTTTGCCGTTGGAATATCTCAGATTAGGTCTAAAATCCTGAGACCTGGTTCCATAGTTACTGGATTTAATTGTGATTAATAATTTCCCTAGCAGAGCCTTATAATGAACAAAATACAAAACATTTCTCTTCTTTCTGTCAAACAAGACCATCAGTTTTTCATACAGGACAGTGTGAGCATGAAATCTATCAGCAGTAATAAAACGGAGGGCGCTGTGGTTTTAATGTGAATACAGAGTGTCTCCATAATCAAAGACACACATAATTGTAGATTGGAAAATATTTTTTACTACTACTATTACTATTTCTAAACAGGAATACAATTTTAACTTCCAGCCTATGAGAGAGAGAGGCGTTCTGCACGGGTCTTAAAGGAGAGTATTTAGTATAAAGTATTTATAAGAATCTACAGTTTCAATTAACTTTGTAAAAAACAATTTTGTACTTCCAGGTAATCAAATTCAGTGATAATTTTTTTTTATTGTAATTATATACATTTTTTTAGATACAATGGAATATTTCTGGTTTTGGACGACTGGAGAGACTTTTCTTGAAAACATTGACAGTCCATAAATACATTTCTATCCGCTGTGTGTTTGTACCACACTGATGTGTTGACTTGACTGAGGATCATTTGTTTTCTAAGTTACTACAGCATGAAGATCTGGAAATACAAGTCAATTCAAAAACATAAAGTACCTGTACTGGTTATGAGTTTGACAACATGTTCAATATTTCATGTTCAATAGTTCAACATTTTAAACAAAACAACAAAAAACAAAAACAACTGGAAGATGTCGGTGTTTTAAACTCTAATGTCAAAATGGTTTTATAAGCTGGAAAGGAGCAGAAACCAACTAACTAAACCAACCAGGATGAAACCATGTGGGACTGAATAGCGTTGAAATATTAGAAACTGAAGTGTTTCTGGAAATCAACACTGGAACTATCTAACATTAACTTTGAATATATTAACAATGAAACTCAAAAACATAAAGTACCTGTATTGGTTATGAGTTTGACAACATGTTCAATATTTAATATACAGTATGACGTCTGAATCAACAGCTCTGCTTCTAACTCATATTGCTGTTGTTAGACCAAAACCACATAGGAATTCAGTGAAGAAAACAACGCTTATTTTCTCATCGATTTCTCATGTATTCCCAACATTCTACAAAAGGGTTTTAATGAGTTTTAAGGGCCAAAGAGTCGTGAAATTCACTCAAGACATAAATGACAGGGAAACTTTTAGTTCATGGAAACTTTCAGTTCAAGTCAAGTGAAAGAAAGAACTGTAATTACAATTCTGTGGGGATTTTTCCTGCTGTGATGACTGAGAACAGAAACATCTTGATCTTCTTTTTTGTTTCGCAGATCGTCGAGTCACATGCGGCTCATTCACTCATCTTCACCCACACTCAGTTCACAGAGACGCCCAAACAAGAAAACCACAGAACACAGGAAGCCAGCATGACCTCCAACCATGCGCTGCTGCTGCAGGTGCTGGCTGAGGTGCCGCCGGTGGAGCTGAAGAAGTTTCACTGGTGTCTCACACAGGATGTTCTGCAGGACTTCCCGCCCATCCCTCCACGCTGGCTGAGGTCCGCTGATGCCTGGAGCACCGGCGACACCATGATGAGGTGCTATGGGGAGGAGGGAGCGGTGAGGATGACGGCTGAGATCCTGAGGAAGATGGGACAGACACATTGGATCGGGGAACTCCTCAGCCGATGCCCTCGGACGGCGGTTCCTCCGATGACCAAACCGAATCCACAGCCGAGACCCTACTTTGTAAAAACTCTGCGCAGGAAGCTGATCAACAGGATACAGCACTCCAAAGGCATCCTGGACGCTCTGCAGGAGCAGGGGCTTCTGGGTAAAGCAGAGAGGGAGGCTGTTAGCATCTATGCTAGCAGAAAGGATAAGAACCGGGCGCTGGTGGACCTGGTGCTGAGGAAGGGGACCAAAGCCCAGGAGATGTTCTACCAGACCCTCAGCCAATTAGAACCATTCTTACTGAAGGACCTGGACTCCCATCCAACCATCCCCAAGGTTTCAAAGCACATTACTGTTTCAGTGGTTTAAAGGGGAAGACCACTCAAACTAAGAACTACAGGACAATAAATATTTATGAACATAGACAGAAATCAGAGAACTAAGATTCAAACCTGTGATGTCATCAAGATGTACAATCTGTAGCAGCTCCATACAGAATGAATAGGAGACAGAGAGTGTTTTTACAGAAATGTTCATTTCCCAGATCAAATTTCACATCTTGATGACATCACAGGGTCAACTCCTATTTTGTGTCGATTGGCCTGTCCTACACCATGGGTCAATGAAACATGAGTTCTTGAACTGAGAGGTATTCCCTTTGAACCTTTAATATATTTTTTATTTTCCTGTTTCTACATAGTTTAGCCAGTCTTTACATTTCCCAAATAATACCGGGTCATGAAGCCTCCCTATTGTATAATGACAGTTTGTGTTTGAGGGGTGAAGATGCCTTTCACACAGTTTATCCTCCTATCAAACTGCTTCTTTCTGTTTTATTTTGTAGCAGCTGTTGGAGGGTTTGGTTTCAGATGAGCTGAGATCTTTCCAGTGGTTGGTCAGTCAGCAGGCTGGAGAAGGCTGCCCTCCCATTGGTCGAAAGAAGCTGGAGCACGCTGACTGGCTGGAGACGCAGAACCTTCTGGAGAAACTTTACGGGCCGGAGCAGGCGACGCTCATCACCCTGGACATCCTGCCGAGGATCGTCCCGCTGCAGAGTGCGTAGAGTTAGGACGCTTCACGCAGCATCAGAACAGAAGGACTGGTCTTTATGTGTCACCATGCATCGCTGTGTGGCAGCGGTTCATCGGTTCATCATGAAGAACCCAGACCCACATGAGCAGAGAACCTCCAGGTTCTTTGTCTCAGTTTGAAAAAACTGTTGTGATACAGTGATGTATGGTGATATATTAGCTAAATCTGTTTATGATCATAAGACAACACATACTCTGACATTCTATAATAAATCACATTGTTGTAGAAGCAGTACATTATAAGCTATGTTTGCTATCAGTTCAGTTGCTAACGTCCCTGTAGTCTCTGTAGAAAAGATGAAGATGAATGTAAAACATCTAAACACAGATTACCAGGTAAATGGATCAAACCTCTATGTGTTTTCCAGATCAGGTCTCAAAGAACTCAAAGAACCCCACTCTGTTTCCTGTGGAAAACTTGCCTTCAGCCCCAACATTTTTTTTATTTGCTGTTATTCAACCTCACAGTTTTCTCAACTCGCCGTCTTCCATGGTCTCTGTGAAGTGGAACCTGGAAATACCTGGTTTGTGGTTGCTTGCAAACCCTAAAATTGGATTGATTTAAGCAAACTGTCGCTGTGCAAATCCTTGAATCCTTGAAATCCTTGAATCTATCTCCAAGAACTAAGAAAGACAATCTTGTTTTCAGCTTGACACATTTCTGAGTTTATCTAATTGGTTTTAAAGGGTTTAATCAGCCCAAGAGTAGTAGCTTTCTCAATCCATAGAGGAACATCAGGTGTGTCAAACCATGGAGGGCCGAGAGTCTGCAGGTTTTCCTTCCAAACAAACTCTCCACCAAGAGATTTCACTGTCTAGCACAGCTTCAACCAGAGAAACTAATCAGTGAAATCACCTGGGCTTTTTCTCAATATGCGTTCTTGTCCTTCCATGACACGTTTTGGGTAATATCTACCTGCCGAAGCACGATTCCACTCTGGACTAGAAGACCTCATTTCATCAGTAAATGTTAAGAATTTATGTGAAAGGTGAAGCAGGTGAACTGATGGTGTCGAACTGTCGCAGGTCTCGGTCTGCAGAGCGAAGCGCCGCCGTCGACCAGCGAGTCTGAAACCCGACCGGAGCCGGACGCAGACACGACACCGGTAATACCAGAAGCAATCGAACTTAGCCTTTACTGTTTGGTGTGATCAATCATTGGGAAATGAATTTTCTGTTTTATTGACAATTGACTATTATTTAATTTGTCTAGATTGAGATTACACCTGAAGTCCATGAGGAAGACAACATGTACCGGTAACAAGCAACACACTCTTCACAGAAAGGGTCTATATCTTGTATCATAGCAGAACCCTATGGTGCTGTAAATAACCCTTTTAGAAAGGTTCTCTACAGCACCATGCTCAAATGGTTCTATAGACCCTTTATGGTACTGTAAAGAACCCCTTAAGAATGTATGAAATGTTCCAAACCAGCAGAACTTTAAGAACCAGACTAGATTCTTTATTCTGATTTTCAGTTTTTTTTATTTAAACCAATCAGTGGGTTCTTTGAGACTTTATGGTTCTATACAGAACTACTTCCCTACCCAAAGAACATCTGAAGAACCCTAATGCTAATGCTAATGCTAATGAACGGCTCTAACTGTCTCCAGGCTGCGGTGTCCGCAGGCCGGAGTGTTCCGCTGCAGTCTGACTGGTTTGGTGTTGGAGGGCGACGGCGACGTCGCGTACCGGACGGTTCCCTGGGACCGGAAGTTCCTCGAGGCCAAAGGCTGGATTCCGGCAGGACCGCTGTTCAAGTTCACCTGCCTCCGAGGAAGTTTCCACCGGCTCCACCTCCCACACTGCCAGGTCTTCTCCGGTCAGTATGAAGAACAGACGGGCACAAATCTGGCATGAAAGTGATACGTTGGCATTTTGAAGTTTAGTTTGTAGGTTTTCACCACCAGTGGGAGGGAAACTTCGAGACCAGAAGGTTGTCGGTTCGAATCCCCGGACCGGCTGGTTTGGGAAAATGAATCTAAATGAATGAGCGACGCTCTCCCCTCCCTCACCACCAGTGCCGAGGTGCCGTTGAGCAAGGCACTGAAGCCTCAACCGCTTTGTAAATGGGGAGTGGCTCTGTGTTGCAGATGGTGGACGGGACTTCCTGTCTGTCGCCCATGTGACAGAGGACCGGGTGGACTTCGTCCGACCGGAGAGGACAACAGATAAACACGTGGTCATCGGCATCACCGGCTTCTCCGCCTTCGGCCTGGTCAGGGAAAACGAGCCGGCGGCGGCCAGCGTTCCGATCAACGGCCTGGTGTTGCTGTTCCACCAGCCGTCGGTGGATCCGGAGCTCTACTCCTCCCTGTACGTTCTGCTGCTGCCCAGGAACGTCGTGATCCCTCAGGTACTCCGGCCCGGTTCCTGCTTCGGTCGCACAAACACTTTGTTTTTGGTGAAATTTGGTTTACCAAATAGCAACCAATTTTCATTTGAATATGTTTCCTATTTTTATCTTCTCCTTTCTCCTTATACATTTTATCATTCTTGTTGTTATGTGTTTCTGAAAAGCACTTTGTATACGAAATTATTATTATTATTATGATTGTTATTTTCAGGTGGTGAGGGAGTGGAAGAAAAGACCTGGGGTGGAGTATATTGAAGCTCTTCCTGACTGTGAGCTGATCCCAAATCAGACGTACAAACTTTCTGGAAAACCAGTCAAACTCATCCAGCCGGAGGTCAGCTGGTCTTTCTGTTTTCATTCAACCGGCTGCAAATGTTTTCAGAAAATATCTGCCTGTCCTGAACCTGCCTGTCCTGAGCCGGCTAGCCTGTTATCTGCCTGTCCTGAGCCGGCTAGCCTGTTATCTGCCTGTCCTGAGCCGGCTAGCCTGTTATCTGCCTGTCCTGAGCCGGCTAGCTCGCTTCCTGCCTGTCCTGAACCTGCCTGTCCTGAGCCGGCTAGCTCGCTTCCTGCCTGTCCTGAGCCGGCTAGCACGCTACCTGCATGTCCTGATCCAGTATTCCCTGAACCCCCGTGGGTCTTTTACGGAACAACTGAGGAGCTGCCCAGAAGCCCAGCGGTCACCCTTTACAGTACAGTGGAGTCTCCAAGAGGAGGCGTGGTCCGCACGGCTCCCGATGCCATTGGCTCTCTCAGCTGCTCCGCACCACTACTGAAGTCCAGCCTGTTCCTGCGCCGCGCAAGCTCCCAGTCCCCGAGCTGCGGCGGTCTTCTGTTTCTGCGCTGCTAAAGCCTCCTGTTTCTCTGGCTCCTCCGGCCATGCCTGCCGTCGTCCGGCCTGATCCCCGGTCGTCGGCCGTGTCTGCCGACGCCCTGCCATTCCCCGTCGGCCTCTTGTCCCCCTTAGTTTTTCATTCAAGCTCTCGCTTCTACCAAGTTCTCTCTCTGCCGGTCATTGCATTTGGGTCCAGTCCCTGAGTTTTCCACACTCGTGACAGTTAGCTAACTGACAAACTGGCGAAGAAGGAACATTGGTCAAAATAAACCAATAAATTGTCAAAAAATTAATAAATTGCAATGATTTATCTATGATCTATTTTTTAACTCCTTCACTCCCATGGCATCATGATGTTGAAGCTCAGCAGCTAGCTAGCTAACCTAGCTAGTTATAGGCTAGTATGGCTTGTTTGAACTTGAAGGTCAGCTAGCCAACTAGCTAACCTAGATAACTTAGTATGGCTAGATTGTATTTTTTCAGTTAGCAGCAGAGTGCTAGGCTTCATAATATTAGCTTCCTCCTCTCTTACCTCTTGTCTTTTCACTGAGCTTCAGTCTGATGTTACTTAACCAGAAAAACTGTGGTTCTTTGGCTCCGCCCACTGAGGTTTAACTCAACCAATCAGATTATTTCTGCCTCCACATCAGCTCTGCCTCTGATAAATGTTTTATAATTAAAACTCTAATCTGCATCTCTTTTCTTCATTCCAGCAAGCAAAGTTTCTGAATTTTGAAGACTACTATAACTACATCGCTTCATTCGAGGTCCACCTGGAAAGAGATGTGAAAACAGTGCAGCTGGAGTTAAAAGACAGTAAAGTCTGTCTTCCCTGGCTGGCTGGCTGGCTGTTTCCCTCACAAGGGTTACTGGTTTGGAGCAGAGTGATCCAGCTTAAAGGTAAGAGACTGCAATACAACACTGTGGCTGTTGAGCTGAATCAGCTTCAGTAACCTGCTCAGTGTGCTCCTGCCATCTGGTCCGACTCCAACACCAAAACCAGCAGTCAGTCTGTAGCTCTACGGTTCCTTTGACTGTTTGTTATGTATTTAGACAACATCATACACACATTATCATTATTATTCTTATTAAATCATTAATTAGTAATTTTTAAAAATCTAAATGCACCATGTTTCCTTTTCCACAGCCAGTCCACCAGCAGACATCATAGCAGGTAATTACCTTCCAAACACAAACTCACATTCATTCCTGTAACTGTATTAGTTTCCTTCACTCGGTGCCTATTGATCTTTTCAACACTAAAGGTTTGTGCTTGTTGCTGATCAGCGACACGCCATTTACAAAATATAGGGAGGGAAATATGGAAATTGGAGGTGGATGTGACTAATCAATGCTGGAGGCTCGCAATTATGTGTTGATGCTGCACACTATTTAAGAACTAAAGCCTGTCTTAAGACTATTTAAGAACTATTATTTCAGAACTATTATAAGCACGTTCAAATTTTGTGCACAGACAAGCTTGGCTGCAGTAGCTGCATCACCAAAGACTGTCAGGAAAATAGCCTCAACTTTTTAATCGACCAATAAATAATAACCCAATTGGAATAAATGCAAATTTGGAATTGCACTAAACAAATACAATGTTGTTTGACTGTGGAAAAAAATCAACTTCAAATCTTTGTCTTTATTGCATTGATTTGTAATTGTTTTGGAGAAAATATCAAACTCACCTTGCTCTAATCTCGCCGCCTTGTCCAAAGGAGTCAGGAGACAAATAGTTTGTGATAATTCATAACTAGAATCATAATAATAAGCCAAGTTAGCAGATCCAAGCCTATTAGTACCTGCTACCCTCCTGTGAGTATTTTCTCTTTCTGTTCTAGAGAAGTTAGAGATGACAGATCTTCTGCTGAACACCCTGAGCTCCCTGAAGTCAGAGGACTTTGGAAGCTTCCAGCGGCACCTGGGCCAGCGCCCGGACCCCGTCCCGGTCTGCGCGCTGGAGGCAGCGGACAGGATGAGCACCGTGGACAAGATGGTCCAGAAATACCTCGCCGGCGGGGCGGCGGACGTCACCGTGGAGATCCTGAGGAAGATGCAGTATAATGATCTGGCAGACGATCTGCAGAGGAGCGCAGCATCGTGACAGATGAGGCTTCCAGAGTGAAACAGGATGTAGAACAGGATGCAGCGATCTGAACTTCAGAGGATCCAGGAGGACCTGATGCTTTTCTCTGTCACAGACATAAACTGATTTTTATTATTAATAGAGTATTTATTATTATTAGAGTATTTTGTTATGTATATAATATTATGTGTATATAATGTACAGCATTTTGAGAGCATCTTTACTTCCTTAATGTGATGTATTTCCTGTTGAAACAGGAAGTTGGGGCGGGGCTTAACACAGGGAGGGAGGGATCATTCAAAAGTATAAACCAGTGGGAGATCAGTTATGGAGAAAAAGACGGGGATGGGATTGTTATTACAGTTTTTTTTGGATGGGTTGGAGTTTTTATAATTATATAATTGTTAACTAGGTGTATATTATGACATGGAAAATTAACTAACAAGGTGAAAAGTCATTTTTCATTTCATTGTAACTTTAAATTTACTGATTGAAAAATGAATGCCAGGTGTCACAGGGGAAAAATAAAGTGGCTTTAAAAGTCAATTGTGTTCTTTTTTTACATTTTAATATCCAAGTCTCACAGTTTCATGAATTCAACAAAATGAATTTAAAATGATGAATCTCCACCTGCTGACTGCTTCAGTCTGTTGAGGCTGTTTCCTCCTGTTGGTTTAATTCTGCTGTTTTAAGAACAAAATCAATCATTTCACCTAAGAGGCATCTGCATGTGTGCAAGACTGTTTACCTGGTAACATTTAATTCCAATTGGAAGAATGGATATTTTTTTCCCAATAATAATAATATAATAAACTTTATTTATATACTCACCTCCATATCAAAGCACATGGCTCTGAAATGGATGAAACTTCAGTAATGCAGCAGATGCTTCACTGAACCTAAAATCATTTATACTCTGACGAGGAACAAGGACAGAGTAGAAATAAAGTCTTGACAAGAAGAGTACGACTCTGAACTCAGTACAACCCACATTTCCATTTTATTTTTCAGAAACATCTCATGGTCAATGAACGATGCGGATTCAGGTGTGAAAGAGACCGAAACAGAAACAGAAACCCTCCAGGAGCCTCAGTTACAAAACAGACTTCACTGGATCATTTCTCCAAATGTCCTCAACATTGTGAAAGAAACTGGCTCGTATCTTCTGTACCTTCAGATCACATGAACGACAAACAGACCCGACAGTTACACAGTGAGACTCGGACAGAAACGGCCTTCGACACAGAAACCACGGCTGGAAACACGACTCACCTCAACAGTCTGAGCGCCTGGAGGAGCCGGGAGCGTTTCCTCAGTCCGGAGTGAATATGAGTTCAACATCGCTCCGACAGACGGTGAGGCGCTCGGTAACGGAGGCTCCCGGTGCCAACCGGCTAGCTCCTGACAGAAGACAGACCGCTGTCCAGAGGCGGATGACAAAGTGTGATGAGAAATTAAGAGTTTTGCGGTTGGCTCCAAACCGCTGGTGCTGAGGTTTGTCTCAGAGACACACACCAGCCCAGTGTTTCATGATGCCAAAACATGAAATGCTGTGGAGGGGAGAGCTGCCATGCTGCTGCATTCAGGCTCACAGCAAATCCCAGTCCTACATAGCCAAATTTTCCTGAAACCACGCCCCCTTTTGTCTGCGTGTCCAGCTATTGGCTCCTGAAGAGAGCATCACCTCTTCTCATTGGTGTGTCTGCTGGGGAAGGGCCGGACTTTGGACAGGACTTTGAGCGGCGGGTCGGTCATGGTGGTGACGCACCGTGTGTTCGGAGGGAGGGCGGTGACGGTGGGCGGGGGGGCGGTGACGGTGGGCGGGGGGGCGGTGATGGTGGGCGGGGCTTCTGTCGCCGTGGGGACCGGAGAAGAGAGGTTTGTCGTCACCGTGGCAACAGGGTTGGCCAGAGAAGTCTGTATTTCTGCCCTCCTGGCCAGAGCCGACCTCAGCTGGTCTCTGATCTCCTCGATCTTCACCTGGAGCTCCTGCAGCTCCCCGGGCCTGGGAGGAGCCACCGCTGAGGGGGGAGGAGCCACCGCTGAGGGGGGAGGAGCCACCGCTGAGGGGGGAGGAGCCACCGCTGAGGGGGGAGGAGCCACCGCTGAGGGGGGAGGAGCAGCGGCAGAGGGAAGGGCGGAGGAGGAGGAGGAGGAGGAGGAGGAGGGGAGGGATAGCACCAGGCTGGCAAAGGAAGCCGCAGGTCCTCCGTTCTCACACAGTCGGGCGGTTGTCCCCGCCCCGCCTCCGCTGGCTCCTCCTCCTTTGGCTCCCGGGGGGTTGGAGGAGGAGGAGGAGGATGTGACCCGGGCGAGGAGGCGCCGGGTGTTGAGGGTCTCCAGGTTGAAGTGGACTCGTTTGTCCCGGTCCTTGCCGGACGCCTCGGCGTCTTTACTGCTCTCGTTGTTCCACCTGGCCGACGCCCCGGGGGCCGGGGGGGGCGGGGGGGGCTGGGGCTTCAGGTTACAGCTGGAAACACAGAGAAAGAGGATTTAAAGAAAAACACCACCAAACACTGTCGGCATGTAACCATGACAACAGACTGGTCGCTGGTCGAAAACCCTCTGGATAAAAACTGGGCCGGTTTCCCAGACAGAGATTAACTAGTCCCAGACTGAAATGCCCTTTTAAACTGGATTAACAATAATAGTGCTAGATTTATCTTAATCTAGATTTGACTGGTCAGATTGAACAGAATACAGATTAGCTCTACTCCAGGACTAAAGGAAGGTTTACATTAAACCTCAAGGAGGCAGTTTAACAGAAACAGTCCTCCTGTTCCTCAGTCCAGCGCTGGGCGGACTCAACCCCACGAACACAAACTGAAGTTAAAGTAATAATCTTTTTCATATAAACAAATGTCTGTTTTGTTACTCTGTCACTGATGCAACACAACAGTGATCCAACCTGTATCCAGTTCATGAAACTTCATCTGCTGTAAAGTCCGTCTTTCCTCTGCCTCACAGGAAGTGATGCGTTCATGTTTATCGAAGCAACAACAGCAGTTTGTTTGGAAGAAATAAAAGAAACTATAAGAAATATAAGAAGCTGCAGTCTTCACTGAGCGTCTTTATTATTACAGTGTGTTGGTCAGTGCGACACTGACAGCAAAACACCAAAGCAAAGACTGCTGATCTCCAACGGACTCCACAGTCTAGAAGTAATCTGAAGCTGAACTGTTGCAGAAAGACTAAACTGTGATTAACTATTCTGAATTAAGTCCGACTCCTGGATTAATCTAAACCCTGTTTTAGCTAAAACAAGGCTGCTTCTCTTATGATGGAGATACCAAGTTTTCACCTGGCAGCAGCAGTATGTAGGAGGTTTCCCATGTTCTCCAGGAGCTGAACTCAGATCAGTCAGTTCAGTCCTTTATACTGATACACTGCTGATTAGCAGTTTCTATTCTGTTTTTCTTTGCTGTATTTCATTACTTCTGCAACGGCTGAATTTCCCCACAGAGACCAACAAGCCCCACCTGATCTTAATTTATCTTGTTTTTATGTAAAAACTGGTTTCAGTTCCTCATGTATTATACAGTCAGTGTCTGTTAGCCTGCTGGCTGGAGGCTCGGCTCGGTCTGCCGCTGATCCACCATGAAGATCGGGCTCCAGACAGGACAAACATTTGCAATGAACTGCATTAGGATGCAAAGCCAGTGATGAACATGATTAGTTCACAAGATGCTGTGTTCACTAACACAGCATCTTGAATGTCCTGAGGAGCGTTGCTTCCAGCAGCGCCGCACTGTGAACATGCTAAGTGTCCCGCCTGGGGTCCAGAGAGCAGAAGACACACTGATCCCAGGTCAGAAACTTCAACATGAACTGAAACACCACAGGACCTTTTCTCCCAGACTGTTAGAGCAGAGGTACAACAGGGTCCTTCAGTTATTAGTTTTATTATTCAGGTAACTTTTATTTAATCAGGCCTTTGGATTAAAATGTTTTCAAGACAAACTTGTCATAAAGGCGTCAAACTGGAGCTGGAGCCCTTCTGATAGTAATGAGAGTGAAATGGTAATAGGTAGTTTCAGCCAAGCAATCTGATTGGTTGCGTTCAGCCATGCTGATAATTCAAATAAAGCACAGCTAGCTGAGCTGTGATGGTTACTGTCCAGTTACTGTGGTAAATAGACTTGTTCAGTTATTTTCTCTTGTCTCCAGACTTATCAAGCTGATTTCAGGATTTTTTTAATGAAATCATCTCACTGCACTGGCAGATAATTTTCAACAAATTTGACTTTTTTTCCAGGAGAGTGTAACTTGTTTCAGGACATTTTCTTGGTAAAAGTGAAATTGTCTTGGAGAAAGTTTCTTGTTTCCAGATTTTCTTCATTGTTTTATGATGATTTCTTGACAGAAGTCATATTGGCATGAATCAAGTGAAATTTATTGAAACCAGCAGATTATCTGCCAGTGCAGTGAGATAATTTGACTAAAAATATCATGAAATAAGATGATAGGTCTGGAGACGAGAAAATCACTGGACAGCTTGCATTTTTTACAGTGTAGTTGGTGATCTTTAGTGTTTTCTCCTGTTTGTTATTCTGATGTATATTCACTAATTTTCAGGCTGGACACATACGTTGGTTACCATTGCATAACACATAATGCCCTAGAGGGCGCTCTTTACTGTAAGCATGTTGCCCCCCCCCCTTCGTCCTCGAGGCAGAACAGCAAATGCCAAAGCAGTTTCATTATTCTCGTATTCAGCATGGTGAACTGTTTCCTCTTCACTGGACATTTCTGCTGGATCTCTGCTTAACGGCCCTTTAACAAAAATGTCACCTAACTACACTAGAAGTGTTTTGAGGCGGACTGCCCCTTTAGATCCCGGCATGCAGCCTTTACCTTTTGTCTTTGTCAGCTCGCTGCTTCTTCACGTCTTCGTACGTCATGTTCAGCGCTCGGTGGATTTTCTGTCAAACACACAAACGGTTTGATGAGATCGACTCAGACTTTCATCACATTTGATCTCTGGAACAAGGAAACACCTGCTGCTACAAAGGAATTGGCATTTTGAGACTTTTGCCTTTGAAATAGATTTTGACATCTGTATTTCTGAAATGTTTCTGAAATGTTGAAGGAGTCTGCAGGTTTTTGGACAAACAGCCTTTGATCAAACTGTTGTACAGCAGGACAGCAGCAGTTCGACCTCTGAGTCCTGAATGTATTTAGTTCACTTCACTGCTTGCTGAAGCTTTAGCACACTGTGGATGTTCAGTGGAAGGTAGCAGCTAGCGGCTAGCTTAGCTTATCTTATCTTATCTTATCTTATCTTAGCTTAGCTTAGCTTAGCTTAGCAGTGAGTAGCAGCTAACTTAACATTATCTCTAAAGCTCCATAGCTCAATAAATACTGAGGTCAAACTGCCAACAGTCTGAATCAAAGAGCTTTCTTTTAAAAAACAAAAGGCTATACATTTCTTTATGTCACTGGTTTTGACTTTCTGAAAATTGATACAGAATTTTGTAATGAAACATATTTCACATGCAGTGAATAAGGAAAGTGAACAATGTTCTGATGAAAGATAAACTGTATTAAACTGTAACTACAGGTTACTGCCAGTGAGGGATAGAAAGTATTGAAACAGCTGCTTCCATCTGATCTGGTCACTAAGATATGGAAAGCATCCCAGCATGCTTAGGGTCATGTATACAACTGCTGGGCCACTGCTCCATTATTTTGGCTAGAAGAAGAGATCTCAGTGACTGAGAGAAGGCTGCTGGTTGACAGGATCTTCAGTATGAAGATCTGCAGCTGATGAAGATGCTGCCATGAACTGAAGGAAAGACAACACCAGCTCCTC
>NC_136005.1:265000-325000 GCF_048128805.1 Centroberyx gerrardi | reverse complement strand
GCTGCAGCGCTGCGTCGGTACGCTCAGAGTAACGAAGCCGCAGCGCCGCGTCGTTTCGCTCAGTAACGATGCAGCGCAGCTTCGTTACGCTCAGAGTAACGAAGCTGCAGCGCCGCGTCGTTTCGCTCAGAGTAACGAAGCCGCAGCGCCGCGTCGTTTCGCTCAGAGTAACGAAGCCGCAGCGCCGCGTCGTTTCGCTCAGAGTAACGAAGCCGCAGCGCCGCGTCGTTTCGCTCAGTAACGATGCAGCGCAGCTTCGTTACGCTCAGAGTAACGAAGCCGCAGCGCTGCGTCGTTACGCTCAGTAACGACGCAGCGCTGCAGCTTCGTTACTCTGAGCATAACGCAGCTGCAGCGCTGCGTCGTTTCGCTCAGAGTAACGATGCAGCGCAGCTTCGTTACGCTCAGAGTAACGAAGCTGCAGCGCTGCGTCGTTACGCTCAGAGTAACGAAGCTGCAGCGCTGCATCGTTACACTCAGAGTAACGAAGCCGCAGCGCCGCGTCGTTACGCTCAGAATAAAGCTCACGTTCAGCTGAGTAAGTCTACAGAAACAAGGTCGCATGTCGTAAGTTTCCAAGTGCTTGAGTCTACATGAATAAACAAACTCCTGCCCCATACTTCCCACCAACACAGTTAACATGTTATGTAACCAAACAATTATTTACATTCTACATTTACATTTTATTGCTTTATTGTTTTTCACTGTTTTAGTTTTTATTTGTCTTTTATCTTGTTGTATCCTATCACTATTTGCTGCTGCAACAACCTAATTTCCCCACAGGATCAATAAGGTTTCATCTGATGATCTTATCTCTCTTTCTCCCTCTCTCTCTCTCACACACACAAACACACACACAAACACACACACACACACTGACCTCGGTGACAGCGAACACCCTCTTCCCACAGGGAACCACCTTGTACCACTTGTCGTGCAGTAGGTCCATGTATCCGTCTGACTTGTACCTGCTGATGAACTCCGACACGTTGGAGGAGAGAGGAGAGTTCTGAGGAAGCCCGATCCCATAACCTGCACACACACACACACACACACACACACACACACACACAGAAACAATACACTCTTAACAAAAAGGGTTCTATACAGCACCAGCAAATAGATCTTTAGGCTTGTACCACAGCAGAACCCTTTATGGTGCTGGTTATGGTTCTTATGGTTCTATATAGAACCGCAACACTTCCTAAGAACCCTGAAGGAACCCCCTTTTCCTGGGTGTAGCATGGAAATACCTTACAGCACAGAATAGTAATACAGTGAATATTTGGTGTTTCTCCAACTTAAAGTTTCTGTAGTCGTTTATGTGCTGAGTCAGTTTCATGAAATCTTTAAAACTCCATTGAATAATTTAAAAACACATGGAACTTTCCAGTAACTGTATGGATTACAGTCACAGCTGTAGTCTGGTTACTGAGATCCTGACATGTAGAATCTGTTCCTGTCTGGTGTGACTCTGACCTTTATCAGCTGGCAGACTGACAGAACCAGCAGGACGACAGGCTGATGGGACCGCTGAGGCTGAATAATTCACTGAGCTTCCTGAAGGACAACATGGACATTTCTCACCAGTTTGGGCAGATTCTGCATCACATTTACATTTGAGTCTTTCTGCGACTCTCATCCAGACAGACCAGTAAAGTCAACAGTAGAATCAGTTTCTACTGCCGATCAACACAGACTGTACCAGACGGAGCAGTGAGTTTCTTCCTCCATCGTCTTCTGAAGGTTTGAAGCTGCAGATTGTGTTTACGGTCGCCGCCATGTTGAAAGTTTTTGGAGGCGGAGCAGCGAAAGAGAGGCAGAGGGCGGAGCCAAGGTGGAGGGGGCGGAGTTTGGGTCGTCCACAGAGCCGCAGCTCCGCCTGCTATTGGCCCGTAATCGTCGACCTGTCAATCACTAGGAAAACAACCCTGTGTTTTATCTGTTATATCTGTTAATGACAGTTATTTTGAAAATCTCCATAAGGACACACAGTAGAAGAAGTGAAATTAGCTGCTGAGACCAAAACCTCTGGTGGAGAAAATGTCTTGACTTTATATTTTATCAGAAGTTGGTTTGTGGTCCGTTGACTTCATGGAGTTGGAGGTTTGGAGGAACTGCTGCTGCTTCAGTTTGGCTTCAACATCCAGCTGATGTTTTGGACGCTTGGATTAACATTACAAGCAACCAATAGGAAGGCAGTTAAAGGTCAGACCATCATCCTTTTCCATAGTGTAAGTAGAGGTGAAGTTTAAGGTGTTTAAACCAGTCAGGAAACACAGCAAGTCAAGAAGTCTGTTAAATTCCAGTGTAATTAGTTTAAAGGTCCCATATTATGCTCTTTTTAGCTGTTTAAAACATTTCTCAGTGCTCTTTAAAATAAGGTTATGAATTCTGTTGCAAAAAAACACACAAATCCAGGCTCTGTGGGGCCTCTCCATCCTCTCTGTTTCTCCCCTCATTAACTATGCGCTGTTCTGATTGGCCGTCTGATCGGCTGGGTGAGGGGGGAGGGTGCAGATGTGGAAAAACTCCAAAACTAACATGGCAGCTCCTTGTAGAAGAAACCTCCGTGACAGAACATGTTTGAGAAGGAATCTGTCAACCGAACAAGAGGAGGCAGCTGCTGAAGTTACAGACACGTTACAGCAGGATGTCTCTGAACGGTAGGTTGAAATTTCAGTGTGTTGTTCGTACTTTCTCACCGTGCGTGTGTATGTGGTTGCGGCGGCTATGTGGACAAATTTATATCCCATAAAAACAATATCTAACGTTACCGGCCGGAGTGTCTCGCACGGTAACTGTACCGCATGGTTTGTTTGATTCATTTTTAGCCTGACGTTCACCGGTGCCGGTGGTTTGAGGTTGTCTAGTAAGCTCGTCAACACAGTAGGTGTCGGTAGCTTTTAGCTGGCTACTTGGATAGCTGCTGTAATGTTATTCCATGAAGTGTCTTACAATAGCCGTTGTACTGGCTAGCGATAGGAAACAAATCCACACCAGACATTATGTAGTTATTACGTTCAATTACATCAAATTGATGTGAAGACGCAAAAGAAGAACCCATCTTCAGGGGATACAAATATAGTCACGACACCGGCAAACATATGGTTATGTCCCATGCTGTCTAACATTTGGACATATGACTGATTAATTTATGCCAGTGTTATTCAGCTACAGCTCAACAGTTTTAGAACTGTAGCTGAAATATTCAAACATTGCATCTCATGGAGGCCTGCTGCTCATTCCCCCTGTACATAACATCTTACCTCTTTTAGAGTTGACACCTTTGTTTGTCCTGTACATTAATTTGTACAGTACTCACATCTACTCTAAATTGTCTGTGCTAAATAATAAACATATAATATAGATAAACGTAATTGTCAGTGTAATGTTCTTATAAAGCTTGCAAAATTCAATAAGTTACCCTTTCTCATTCCATAGGTTACCAGAAGAATGAATCAGCTTCAGGATCCACCTACATGCATGTGGATCATCCTGGTCTGCAGCCTGTATGTCTGAATGTGTTCTCACTACAGAATGTAATGAACATTTATAAAACAGACTATGGGCCCTTACAGCTTAGAGGTATAGAGCAGTAAGTTTCTTTTATGCATTCTGTGCATGAATTGATTTGAACATGTGACTTTGGATAATACTTTACATGACAATAAATTTGAGTAAAATAACTGTGTTGTTATACTTTATTACACATCCATGTAGAAAAAACTTTAGCACACTTAAAAGTCTTTTAGTGACAGGGGCATCGGACAAAAGTTACTGAATAAGTAATATAATCCCATACACTGTCTACACTTGCATGGTGCTTTATTACATTTCAGTCATTGAAATGTAATAAAGCACCATATAAGTGTAGACAGTGTGTGTGGGATTATATACATTTTTCCCTTTACACACCCATGTAAATTAAATGTGAAACCAATAAGTAACCACTACACTGACTGTTCATACAGAATACAATTATTTTATTGTAGAAAAAGCATAAAAAAGGCACATGTAGAAACATAACACTGCTGCAGGACCATAATGGGCTGCTGTTATGTTACAAAATCTACATCTGTGAGTTTACACAGGGGAGTGTTCCACTGTAGCATTACTGCAGTGTAGTAAAGCAGTGCAGTATCAATCACCAAAATGATTTATAATTTGATGTTTTTAGTTATCTGTTATGTATTCATGGAAAACACTCAACTACAACCTGACCTCATGCCAGATAACCAAAACAACAAAAGAAGAGACTGAGTATTCAAATGAAATATATTGACAGTATGTGTACCTTCCTCTCAGTGTCTAGCCTACAGATCCTTTGTCAGCTAGTGCCGGGGCTTTCTAGGTCTCAGGGTCAGAGTAGTGATACCAGTGTGTGTGGTGCTGTGCAGCTGTGAGCTCCCTGATGCTGCCAGCTGCGTCGGGTTCAGACTGCCTCTTGATTGAACCGAGACACGTGGCTGCAATGACGTCCTCCTTGGCTGGCCTGTCAGACTGGGCGCACGGGTCTTCTGGGATGGGGATCTTCAAAACCAGGCTCACATAAGGTGCAGGGTCCTGGAAGACTTGATCAAAGATGAGGTCCATCAACTCATCGACGTAATCTGTGGAGTAACAGAAACACAGAAGTCATCAGTTGTTCCATTACAAAAGAATATACATTGCATACTAGTGTGGCCTGACACTGGCAAGTAGCAAAATGTGCAATTTTGATTCATAAATTATTTTATACTATAGTTTATACTTTGTTATAACATTTGTATATTTATTTAATGACTGTCTGAGATGTGCTGGCCTCATAGCAGGGAATAGCAATGTTTAATGCAACCAATTATCTCAAATATTTTTTAGGATATTGCATCATGAGTAATACCTATGCCTTACAATATACTGCAATCCAGTAACATTACCACAAACTACAGCCTCAATAATTACTATGTAGTTGATTCTAAACACAGGCTCAAGAGAAATAGGACATTACAACCTCGAGAAAGGTAGCAGTTGTCTCGTTGTTCAGGTTTTATAGTTATTTTTTGCCACAACCCCAGCTGATTACAAGACTAGAGTTACCAGACTAGATGCAAAGACAGAACATGAAATGTTACATGTCATCAGCCAGTAACTTCCTTCCATTCATTTGGCATTAGGAGTGAAATGTTCGCGGAGACCAGAGTCCCCGATAAACAAAGTACTGTTCGAGTTTTGCCACGTTACAGGTGCGACTGTCTAGTAAAGAGATGTGTCCGCAAAGTGAGCCAGAGGATTAGCAGATTAGCACGCCGCTAACGGCACTAGCCCCTAACCTCGATCATAGTACGTTTGTCCTTTCGGGACCTGGTTAACTAGACGACTGTTAACTGTTGTCGTTGTGGCCAACAGGCTTCCTCGTATTCACAGGCCCGCATCAAACGCTTTCTCATCGGGACTGGAGCTAAATCACTAACGTTACCCGATGCTAATCGGACTGAAATACCATAAACTACCGTATCCATTTCTCATTCTCAAGCTACGTTAGTGGACACATCTCTCCAGACAAGGCAACTGATTTAGCAACAAAGCACCATAGACTGTATTAAAAAATAAACATGAAAACAATGTCGCAAATGGAACATAACTTTACACACGTTAGCAAAGCGGGACATGTTGTCAAGCCCAGCTGACTGTACCCAACTGTAAATATTATCACAAAGTGGCGACACTTACCGATTGCACATTTGCTGTTGGGCCACATCCAGTTGGGATAAATCCATCTTTCAGGAGCAGTTTTGATGTAAATCCTGCTTTATATTGACACTTGTTTACGAAGCCGAGGTAAAGCGGTTAGCACAAACATGCGCATTTGGACTAAGTTTACTGTAGTCAGAACGTTATCGTAAAAACAATCTTTTTATCTTCCGATGCTGGGAGGCAATGTAGAGCTTTGTGTTCATCCTTGAAGCCAACAACGCAACATTTAGCATGTTTTGCTCTTGCTTTTGATATCTTCTAAGCTGTAGTAGCGAAGTAAAACAACGGCGGCCGAAAGCGCACAGAGGAGCAGAGGGGAGTGGGAGTGGTTATCCACCTTGGAGGTCGGCGTATGCAAATTGCTCCCCTTGGGACGTCACAAGGGGAGCCAAATCAAAACGGCTTGTAGAAGCACATGTTTTCCCAGGAAGGAGGCTGGGGCAACAATGCAGAGGCATTCACTTCTCACATTATGTGGGTTGTTAGGTTGAAGGATGACTAAAGTATGTGTATGGGCAAGGAAAAACATGTTTTTCATAATATGGGACCTTTAATTATTTCATGGCATTTTGTTTGGAGACATTCCAGCATTCAGCTGACACTCTCTAGGTTTGGGTTCAGCGTCTTGCTCAGGGACACTTCAGCAGGACATGCGGCTGCTGACGGGATTGAACCTGAGACATTTGGGTTACAGGAGCGTCTCTCTAACCAAATTTTAGTTAAATCTCTTGGTATTTATTAATGTTTCACATCAAGGCGGAGTCAGATTCACTGCAAGGTGTCGAGACTTTGAACCACATGTAGGTTTAAAAATTGAAGTGGCAGCTATGTGGTGCTCAAATTATTCTTTTATTCATTACGTCACCCTGGTATTCAGAGCATGAAACAGATCTATAATAGACCGGACCTGACTGAAGCGGATCGCACTCAGCCGGACCGGACCAGACCGGACTGGCTTGGACCGGACCGGACCGGCTCCAGACTGCATGTAAAGGGTCTTGGTCTCGTCTTTGAATTGACAGCAATTTTACTCGATCTAGACTCAGTCGGACAGCCAAGACTCGGAAATGTATTTCAAGACCGTTTGAGTTCACAACTGTAGTGTCATCATAATCAGCCTCGTTAATAATCATAATCATAATCAGCCTAGTTAATAATCATAATCATAATCAGCCTCGTTAATAATCATAATCAGCCCCGTTAATAATCATAATCATAATCAGCCTCGTTAATAATCATAATCAGCCTCGTTAATAATCATAATCATAATCAGCCTCGTTAATAATCATAATCATAATCATCATAATCAGCCTCGTTCGCACCATCTGAGACTAATTTGTTTTTGGGTTTGCTGTGATTGGATGTTTACAGAAGCAGCGAATGACACAATAAAATGACACAGTTTTGCCTTCTGTCATGCAGGAATCTCATGTCCAACTGTATTTGAATTTAAACCCCTTTATGTATGTTATGCTTGCCTGTTTGACTTTGATATAAATTCTTCAACCACAGCAAAAATACAATTACGATGCAAATGGATCAATAATGCAAGTCAGGCAGAATTTAGGGACACCAACTGCCAAACTGTGTTTGTTCATTTTTAAAACTCTTGTCCAATAGACGACACAACTGGAACATCTGGAACGATTCGTCCGTTTTCACAACATTGTCCTCTCATGTACATGTTCCTCCACGTTTCCCCCCTGAAAACTGTTTTCAAAGGCACCATTATGGCACCTTGGCTTAAGCCCCGCCCCCAACAAGTGTAATTGGTTTAAGAATAAAAAACAACCCAGTGTGTTTTTTTTCCCCATCCCACAACCACAATGTGCTCTGCCAGACTGCACAGAGCTGTGGATGAAGGTCCGGCCGAGCGAGACGAAGACTGTCCCTTTAAACCCCTTCCTTTAATACCCCGTCCCTTTAAACCCCTTCCTTTATTCCATGTCCCTTTAAACCCCGTCCTTTAATACCCCGTCCCTTTAAACCCCGTCCCTTTATTCCATGTCCCTTTAAACCCCGTCCTTTAATACCCCGTCCCTTTAAACCCCGTCTTTTAATACCCCGTCCTTTAATACCCTGTCCCTTTAAACCCCGTCCTTTAATACCCCATCCCTTTAAACCCCTTCCTTTAATAGCCCGTCCCTTTAAACCCCGTCCTTTAATTCCCCGTCCCTGTAAACCCCGTCCTTTAATACCCCGTCCCTGTAAACCCCTTTCTTTAATAGCCCGTTCCTTTAAACCCCATCCTTTAATACCCCATCCCTTTAAACCCCGTCCTTTAATACCCTGTCCTTTAATACCCCGTTCCTTTAATACCCTGTCCCTGTAAACCCCGTCCTTTAATACCTCGTCCCTTTAAACCCCGTCCTTTAATACCCCGTCCCTTTAAACCCCGTCCTTTAATACCCCGTCCCTTTAAACCCCGTCCTTTAATACCCCGTCCCTGTAAACCCCTTCCTTTAATACCCTGTACCTGTAAACCCCTTCCTTTAATAGCCCGTCCCTTTAAACCCCATCCTTTAATAGCCCGTCCCTTTAAACCCCATCCTTTAATAGCCTGTCCCTTTAAACCCCGTCCTTTAATACCCTGTCCTTTAATACCCCGTCCCTTTAAACCCCGTCCTTTAATACCCTGTCCCTGTAAACCCCTTCCTTTAATACCCCGTCCCTGTAAACCCCGTCCTTTAATACCCTGTCCCTTAAGACCCCGTCCTTTAATACCCCGTCCTTTAATACCCCGTCCCTTTAAACCCTGTCTTTTAATACCCCGTCCCTTTAAACCTCATCCTTAATAGCCTGTCCCTTTAAACCCCATCCTTTAATACCCCTTCCCTGTAAACCCCGTCCATTAATACCCTGTCCTTTAATACCCCGTCCCTTTAAACCCCATCCTTTAATACCCCGTCCTTTAATACCCCGTCCCATTAAACCCCTTCCTTTAATACCCCATCCCTGTAAACCCCTTCCTTTAATACCCTGTCCCTTTAAACCCTGTCCTTTAATATCCCATCCCTGTAAACCCCGTCCTTTAATACCCCATCCCTGTAAACCCCGTCCTTTAATACCCCGTCCCTGTAACCCTGTCCTTTAATACCCCATCCCTGTAAACCCCATCCTTTAATACCCGGTCCCTTAATACCCTGTCCCTTTAAACCCCGTCCTTTAATACCCCGTCCTTTAATACCCCGTCCCTGTAACCCCGTCCTTTAATACCCGGTCCCTTAATACACCATCCCTGTAAACCCCATCCTTTAATACCCGGTCCCTTAATACCCCATCCCTGTAAACCCCGTCCTTTAATACCCCGTCCCTTTAAACCCTGTCCTTTAATATCCCATCCCTGTAAACCCCGTCCTTTAATACCCCATCCCTGTAAACCCCGTCCTTTAATACCCCGTCCCTGTAACCCTGTCCTTTAATACCCCATCCCTGTAAACCCCGTCCTTTAATACCCGGTCCCTTAATACCCTGTCCCTTTAAACCCCGTCCTTTAATACCCCGTCCTTTAATACCCCGTCCCTGTAACCCCGTCCTTTAATACCCGGTCCCTTAATACCCCATCCCTGTAAACCCCGTCCTTTAATACCCCGTCCCTTAATACCCCATCCCTGTAAACCCTGTCCTTTAATACCCCGTCCTTTAATACCCCGTCCCTGTAACCCCGTCCTTTAATACCCCATCCCTGTAACCCCGTCCTTTAATACCCCGTCCTTTAATACCCCGTCCACCCCTTCCTTTACAGATTTCCTCCTCCGGCTCGCTGCCAGTTTGAGCCGCTAGACTGTTGGTTCCATTCCAAACTTCATGTAGGCCAAGTGTGTGTGTGTGTGTATGTTTGTGGTGTGTATGTGTGTGTGTGTGTGTGTTTGTGGTGTGTGTGTGTGTGTGTGTGTGTGTGTTTGTGGCGTGTGTGTGTGTGTCATTCATAGATTTTTTGGTTTTGTGTTGTAGACGAACACACACTCTGCTGTATAAAAAAAGATAATAATAATTGTTGTTGTCTCCTACTCTTCCTCCTCTTCCTCATCCTCTTCCTCCTCCTCCTCTCCCTCCTCCTCTTCCTGCTCCTCCTCCTCTTCCTCCTCCTCTCCCTCCTCCTCCTCCTCTTCCTCTTCCTCCTCTCCCTCCTCCTCCTCCTCTTCCTCTTCCTCCTCTCCCTCCTCCTCTTCCTGCTCCTCCTCCTCTTCCTCTCCCTCCTCCTCCTCCTCTTCCTCCTCTTCCTCCTCCTCCTCTACCTCCTCCTCTTCCTGCTCCTCCTTCTCTTCCTCTTCCTCATCTTCCTCCTCCTCCTCGTCCTCCTCCTCCTCCTCCTGGTAATGCGCCTCTTTGAAGGTTTTAATAAAATTTTGTAAATGAGATTTTTGGATATTGGAGTCCTGAGATTGGAACACAGCCAAGACGTGTGTGTGTGTGTGTGTGTGTGTGTGTGTGTGTGTGTGTGTGTGTGTGTGTGTGTGTAAGGGGAATATGGGTTGTAAGAGAGAATAAATGGAAAAAGGTAAGAGCTCAGCACATCCATTGTAAAAATAAGACTGTGTGTGTGTGTGTGTGTGTGTGTGTGTGTGTGAGAGAGAGAGAGAGATGCACATCCTCTTGAAATGTGACAATAATAATCTAATTAGAGCAGAATACTTTCAGAAATTTGAATTATTAATCCCCAACTTCACTAAACTGAATGAAACTGGAGCGGGACAGGCAGCAGGTCCTGCTGGGAGTGGGACAGGCAGCAGGTCCTGCTGGGAGCGGGACAGGCAGCAGGTCTAGCTGGAGCGGGACAGGCAGCAGGTCCTGCTGGGAGCGGGACAGGCAGCAGGTCTAGCTGGAGCGGGACAGGCAGCAGGTCCTGCTGGGAGCGGGACAGGCAGCAGGTCCTGCTGGGAGCGGGACAGGCAGCAGGTCCTGCTGGGAGCGGGACAGGCAGCAGGTCCTGCTGGAGCGGGACAGGCAGCAGGTCCTGCTGGGAGCGGGACAGGCAGCAGGTCCTGCTGGAGCGGGACAGGCAGCAGGTCTAGCTGGGAGCGGGACAGGCAGCAGGTCCTGCTGGAGCGGGACAGGCAGCAGGTCCTGCTGGAGCGGGACAGGCAGCAGGTCTAGCTGGGAGCGGGACAGGCAGCAGGTCCTGCTGGAGCGGGACAGGCAGCAGGTCTAGCTGGGAGCGGGACAGGCAGCAGGTCCCGCTGGGAGCGGGACAGGCAGCAGGTCCTGCTGGGAGCGGGACAGGCAGCAGGTCTAGCTGGGAGCGGGACAGGCAGCAGGTCCCGCTGGGAGCGGGACAGGCAGCAGGTCTAGCTGGGAGCGGGACAGGCAGCAGGTCCTGCTGGAGCGGGACAGGCAGCAGGGTCAACATGTGACTGATGTCACAGAGTGAGGGACGGCCCAGAATGACCATCTTGACCTATTGTTGTATTACATTATTCTAACACTGTACTCATTGTTAATAATATTGTAATAATTTGTAGTATTATAATACTAGTACAAATACTAAATTATTATTTTAATACTGTTCTTGCTTTGTCAGTATCTTATCAGTATTCTATGATTTATTTTACTAGCAGAACTGATTCTGTCTTATTCAGTAATGTATCCTCTGTTTACTCTGTTGTTAGATCAGTTGGATCCTTTTGTTGACTGTCCTGAGACACTTTGGTAATTTTGTTGTTATGACATTCATGCCAATAAAGCAAATTGAATTGAATTGAAATTGAGAGAGAGAGAGAGAGAGAGAGAGATAGACAGATAGAGAGAGAGAGAGTTGGAGTGAAGCTGAATAATTATTCTGGACGACAGGAAGTTTAATTGAACAAAACCTCATTAGTGTTAAAGTGAGCGAGGTCAGCTGGAGGTCAGCGCTGAAAATTAGGAAACGTGAATTAAAGGAACGTTCCACCAAACTGATGAACTGAAGATAGACTGAAGACTGTTCCTCATTACAGCAGCTGGGTTTTGCATGCTGCCTGAATGTTACACTAGAGTTTAAATTAAACTGGAGTTTAAATTAAACTAGAACTGACATTAAACTAGAGTTTAAACTAAACTAGAGCTTAACCCTTTAAACTCGAATCGGCTGCCCGCGGCCTAATTTGCATTATGCTGTTTGGACACACATGTTTTTTCACTGTCTAAACGAACTGGGTAAAGTTGTAAAGTTGTATGTCAAGTTACAAGGTAAAATCTATTGAGTTGTGGATAAGGTATGTTCTAGAGATCAAATATTGCACCATTACCGTATATGTCATTGATAACGTCATCACGTTGTACCACGCCCGTGTCGCGATCTGATGGCGTCAACATGCGACGCTCGACATTCCCAAACGGCTCTTCCAAGCCGCCGAGCGCCGCTCTCAGCTGCGCCTGACCCTCCCAGCCCAGCTGAGAAGACGACTGATGACTGAGAAACATTAGCAGTGTAACCGATGTTACTAATGTTTCTCTCTCAGTCAGAGAGGCAGCAGAGAGCCGGCCGCTGTCTTCAGACATCGGTCATCCTCGTCGCCGGGTGGGAGGGGCGAGAGTGCAGAAACACCTTTGCACTCTGCTCACAAATATGAGCATATCTCAAAAACTAAAAGATGTACATAGTTCAAATAAGTGTTGAGAAATATTTTGTTCATGTTCATTACATTTACAATTGCTTTGGATAAATATGTTTGGTGTGTTTATTTAGCAACATTTGGTGAAAAAACGTCAGATTTTTGAATTCTTTTAATTTATGACAGAAATTCAATAATTTTTCCAGTTATTATGGTTTATTGATTTACATAGCCTTTTAGCTTGGTTGTGCAGATTTTAGGGATATGAAACATATTAGTATAAAGGGTATAGGAGTATAAAGGGTTAAAGGATACGGCTTTTTTATCGTCAACAAATCCTATGAAAATAACAACATCAACAATGCGTTTGCTCTCCTCCCGTTACTTTCTGACTTCCCACGTACTGTTTTTATCCGTCAACCCGGAAGTCATTGGCTCCAATTGTAAGCTAAAAACCTTTAAATACAGCTCACAAAGACATAGTTTACATTTTAAAAATCGCTAACTGTTGCCATGAAAAGTCAGGCTGTTGTAGTTATTACCAAATCAAATTCAAATGGGAACAAATTCCTCATTACGCCGGGGACTATTTTCTGTGCTACGGAACTACTTTCCCGAGATGGAAAACGTGTTTACGGTCGGCTTATTAAGTCGTTTGAGGAAAAAGTCGTCCGGCCCGGTGCATCGTGATGATGAAATATGCTGCAGAGCAGCAGCATGGCTCTGTGACGGGGTTTAATAGTTTTTAATACAATGCAGTTCTATGGCTGCTGGGACATGAGGCTGCACTGGGCACCGCTACATGGACCAGACTTGTTAGCAAAACAAATTCATCGCTGATTTTGTTATTTTCATAGGATTTGTTGACGGTAAGAAATGCATTAAAAACACCAGCCTGATCCTTTAAATTAAAGTAGAGTTCCGATCTGACCTGATCTGATCTTCCTCTTCAGTCTGAGTCTCCTTCCTTCAGGATTCAGGATTCAGGATTCAGGATTCAGGATTCAGGAAGACCGAAACCAAAACAAATGTTTCGTCCCGCTGGCCATAAACAGACTGAATCTGTTAATGTAATGTGAGCTGGTTTTCTTCTTCTCGTCACTTTATACTGTCGCACTTTTCTCCGACTGGGACTTTCTCAAACGCTTTTAATACTTCAGTATAGAGGGACTGACTCTATTCTGTTGTCTATCTATCTAGTTATTTGTTGGTTTTATTTATGTGATGTCTTTACTACATGTTGTTTAATGTGCTCTTATGAGTATTTTAAACCTGCGGCAAACCAAATTTCCCCAAGATGATAAAGTTGAAGCTGAAGTTGAAGCTGAATGACCAGTGAAGCCTGACTTGTTTCCTTTAATCTTCCCAAGGCAAAGCCCAGGAGTTCCTACTGTGAAAGTCAATACTTATAATATTTGATATTTGACTTGTACATTTTGTTTATTTTCATCATTTTCACAGTGTAGGTGGGTTTATATAGCTCCTCCCCTTTTCTCTGTCCGTGTTGTTGGGTCGAAGCGTCATCATCAACATCATCAACATGCAGCTCCAGTTCTATAAGAAGTGAGCAGGTGAAGCTTTGTTTACATATTGTTCTCTGCTGTCCTGGTAGGAGTGTGTTGGACATGCTGTGTTTCGGACTCCGTCCTGATAAACAACATAAATCTCAACACCTTGTATTTCTGCTGTCTGAAGGGTTGAGGGTTTGAATCCCACTTCTGACCAGCAGCTGGGTTCTGGTTTAGTTCCTCACGGTTCCAGACGGGACATGAGACCGTCAGCTCGGTATCTAAACTGTCGCTCAGCAGGGAAATGTGTTTTTCCTCTTATTTGTTGTGACCTTGCAGCGTCGCTGATGATGAAACATCATGAAATATATTTAAACAATTACAGATCAGAATCAAGAGGGAGTGAAATGTAGATAAAAGCCAGAAAAACAGAATACACACAACAAGAAGACACACACACACACACACACACACACACACACACACACACACACTCAGCCTTACCCTCGATGGCGAAGGGTTTCCCTACAGTCGCCAGCTTGCAGTCGGCGTCGATGGAAACTTCGTAGTCCAGCAGAGCTTTGTCCATGATGAAGGCATCGAGCTGAGGAGGATCTGTCCTTCAACACACAGCAGCAGGGTTACAGACAGACTACTGACAACTCACAACTACTGACAACTACTGACAATTGACAACTACTGACAACTACTGACAGCAACTGACAACTGACAACAACTGACAACTACTGACAGCAACTGACAACTACTGACAACTCACAACTACTGACAACTACTGACAGCAACTGACAACTGACAACAACTGACAACTGCTCACAGCAACTGTCAACTGACAACTACTGACAACTACTTACTACTACTGACAACTACTGGCAGCAACTGACAACTACTGACACACTGACGCCTCTGTTTAAATTCTCTGAAACACTTCTGATCTTCTCTTCATGGTGTTTTCACTGTGATGCTCCTGTGAGATTCCTCACTGAATTTACTGACCCTACCCTTTACTTTTTTTGTTCTCCGATGGTATTACTGAAGGATTTCCTGTTATAGCTTTTAACCAGTAGATGATGATATTTTACAGTTTAGCTGTGATATTTGTGATATCCTTCTAAAATGTATTATAGGATTACTATAGTTCTTTTTCATATGGGAACACATATTTGTGTTACTTTTTCAACACAACACAGTTTTCTGGAGAAAAACTTAGTTTTCTTTCTCTTTAGATATTTTTTTGGTACTTTTGCCTTTATTGGAGAGATCAAAGTAGAGAAAGGACAGACTAGGGGAGAGGGGTCCCGGTCCCGTCCTTCATCCTCCTGAGTCTCGGGACGCACAGAAAACATGTATGTGTTAAAATGTTTAGACAGGAGAAAGTGGAGTCGCTGTCTGGCAGAGACTGAGATCAGTCCGAGTTAAAAACACAAGGTGGCCGAGAGAAAGGAGACCAAACACTTTACTGGATGTAAAGCAACAGACACTTTCCCAAATTACACACAGACACAGACGTGTTGAAAATAACACGGCGCTTTTTATGAGTGTATCTGAATGTTAGTTTCCAAGGTTATTTAAATGTTGAGTTTCATGAAACCTGCTAAACTGCACTGAAACTCTGATACGTTTATTTACTTATTTAATGCCATTTTATTGGTCAGGCCTCATTACAGAAAAAAATCCTAAGTGTTTGTCCTATCCTATCTTAAATGTCAAAGATAGGAAACTCATGGTCATACCTTATCTTATCTTTAATGTGCTATCTCAACTTCACTTAGGAAATCATTCCTCTCTCTCTTCAATGTCTAATAGTCATATTTAACTGTTATATAATGGAATATTTTGAATTTAAGAAAGGTTCTGTACTGTCCTGTTAGGATCCCTAAATTAGGATTTTCTTAAGTTAGGACGCTTCTGTAATAACTAAATGCCTATTTGAAGTAAAGACCGGCTCAAAATCCTAAACGCAGTTAGGAAACCTTGTTCTGTAAAGGCAAAAACCTCAAATATCCCTCTGAACTGGATTTTATAGTTAGGAAGTTTCTGTAATGACCAGCAGATGTAGAATAAAATGGAAACTGAGAGCATTTTGTGTGAGTTCTGCCTGCATGTGAAACTTTAACCAAACATGTTTCATCTCCACTGAGGGAAACTGGGTCTTGAGCTAATCTCCGACAAACCGGACTGACCGAAAGACGGCCGGGACTCCATCACCATGGCAACAAAAAATCTCATCTCAATCCCTCATCCAACTTTAAGGATGCTCTCAGCCTCATTTCAGATTCCCTGAGTGGTCCTCATCAGCCTGATTACCCTTCATTTCAGACAGGGGGGGGGGGGGGGTCGGGGGGGGCAGCCGTGCCTCATGGGAAATTGTCCGGAAGGTTCAGGCCGTTCAGCCATTAATGGCCTGTCGCATCAAACAAAGGGAGAATACATCTGCACTCCGCCGAGCCGACGGCGAAAATGAAAAAAAAAAAAAAAAAAAGGCCCAAATTAGTCGCCACGCTTCCTTAGCCAACCCTGACCTTGGCTTGACTGCTGAACCAGAGAGGATTATGGGTCAGGACGGCTGTCCGGGACGTCAGGCAGCAGATTAAATCCTACACTTCAGTCTGCTGGGGTTCAAACTGCCGACTCTTCTCTTCGCAAATATTTCATACAGAAACACATTCACTCCGGCTGAAGACGCTTTAAGACTCGTCTCACGCTCGTTTCCCCTCATAAAGATCAACTAATTAGTTTCTGCCGGGTTTTTGTTTAACAGACAGACAATAGAAAACTGAGCTTGGCATTAAAACAGTTTCCTGTGGGTCTTAAGAACATTTAAAACTACAGGGGAAAAAACTGTGAGAAACTAATTACTGAGTCTTTATGAGAGCAGAGAAGAGCATGTAACGAGGTTTTGAAATGAGAGCGAATTCACACCGACCGAGTTCAACTCTGTGCCTCGGTACCTGGAGAAAGACTTTTACTTTATCTCTGCTTCCCTTCCTGCTTTTCATGTGTTTCTGAAGCCGCTCTCTGCATGACAGACTCACTGAGGCCCACAACAAACACTTCTCCCAAAGGACGAGAGACAAAGACAGACTGCATCCCGAACCCTGCCTCTCTCTCTCTCTCTTGACAGAGTGAAAAATAAAAATTCTCCTCTCTGTTCAAAGTGTTTTATCTGTTACTGCAGAGGCTACTGGCCAAAAACAGCTTTAAGATTCATTCACCTGCTGGTTACAAATGGCTGCATATCATCTCAACAGATAAGTGGAGGCAACTACAAAATAGATTCACCTACATTTTTAAAGTCTGCTTTTAATAAGAGAATTCAGTTTGAGGTGATGTTGTGCTATTCCTTCACTGATTCAGTATCTGGGTCGTGTGGCTCTGTATGAAACTCTGTTTAACTGCTTTACTTTATTTATTTCACAGCTGGCAGTCTGGCCAGTTATAGAAAGCTTTCAGGTGATGTAACCCTCCTCTGGCGGCCATGTTGGAGGTCCTCAGCTCTGAGAACAGCTGATTGTGTTTCTGTCTTGTTAACACATCTGATTAGCACACTAGCTAAGGTATCTAGTAGCAGCTAGCGTTAGCATGTTCACATTAACATATCTTTGCTGGCTAGTTAGCTAACAGTTTGTTCAGTTTAAAGGATCAGGCTGGTGTTTTTAATGCATTTCTTACCGTCAACAAATCCTATGAAAATAACAAAATCAACAAAGCGTTTGCTCTACTCTCATTACTTTCCCACTTCCCACGTTCCCTTTTTAGCCGTCAACCCGGAAGTCATTGGCTCCAATTGTAAGCTAAAAACTTTTTTTTTTTTTTTTTTTTGTTATTTTCATAGGATTTGTTGACAATAAGAAATGCATTAAAAAACACCGGCCGTATCCTTTAACTGAGCTGACTCTTCTCAAGCTACAGCTCAGTGTTTAGGAGTAGAGCCCAGGGCTAAAGACAAGACAGTTTACTGGAGATGCATGATCAAGTTTTTAGGAGCTGATTCCAATGACTGATTTCTTAACAGTGTGAATGGGCGATCATCCATCTGATCGCTGATTGAAACAATGCATTTTACCTAGACTTTGTATTAACAACGGCACATCATGTACAGCAAGCATGACTGGGCAGTTGACAGGCTGATCACCGATGACCTATTGAGAACTTTATTGGCTGATCGGCTTTATGATCGGTGGCCAATTAGGATTTAGGGTTTTGGTGCCTCCCTACAGTTTACTGCGTCACGGAAACAAATTTCCTCACCGAACTATTCACTTTTTCGTCTTTTTCAGCTAGCTCTCTGTTTCTAGCTGGTTGGTAGAGGTTTAGACTTTATTAACTAACAGACAATTCTACAGTGTTCCTCCATGATGAAGCCAGCTGGCTGGAGCAGACTGGTGATGAAACTGAAAGCCTCTATGTAACGTCTCAGAGCGATAATCGACTTCTTATATGCATCAAGAATTTAAAGAGCCAGATGGACAAAAAGAGGTGGAGCCATCGATGACATGAACGTGTTCTACTGACATGTGACATCATCAACAACGGCGGTACATTGGGACGTTTTGTGAAGACTCAGTTCCGACATCAGACTACAGACTGCAGATGAACTGTTGTCTTACTTGAGGGTGGCGACGCCCTCCGGCGTGGTCGGCTCGTTGAAGCGCCTCATGTACTCGTGCATCTCTGGAAAACTCTTCTTCATGTAATCTTCTGCGCTGCTTTCCCTGACCGTCCCGAAACGAAACCCACGGGAGGGGTGGTGCAGCTGCAGACAAGACGTCAAACACCAACGAAGAAGAAGAGGGAGAAAAATGAGGAGAGGTGGACACATACACTCTTTTTTAAATATTATTTTTAGGGGATTTCTACCTTTATTTGATAGTAGAAAGAGACAAAATAGATTCGGCCGTCGCAGTAACATGGCGGACGCACCGCATGTAAATACTCTTAACAAAAAGGGTACTATGAAAGGTTCTTTGGGCTTGCAGCATAGCAGAACCATTTCATGGTGCTACAAAGAACCCTTTTAGAAAGGTTCTCTATAGCATTTTGATCTACCAGCTTTTTATTTTAACCAATCAGAGGGTTCATTGAGTCTTTATGGTTCTATCATCAAAGTTTGGTCTGCAATCACTTTTCCTTTCCTACACATACAAAGTGTGTGTGTGTGTGTGTGTGTGTGTGTGTGTGTGTGTGTGTGTGTGTGTGTGCACTGAGGGTATGCATGGATGATGATGAGTGTAGGTGACATTTGTGTGAGTTAGGTTGAGTACAGTTCACTCTAACAGTATTATCTCACAAACAGTTGCAGCAATTATGGATTCTGATGGTAAAAAGGTGTAAAAGGTATAATGGAGCATTTTCAGATTCCTATGCTAACTTGTATGAATTGAAGCAGCCACACAGCTCTAAGCTCCTTGCTGAAGATTTCTTCTCCTCACACTCCCTGAGGTCACAGATGAGCGCAGATTATCTCTTAATGCCCCTGTAACAAGAGAGGAGGCACTGACAGAAGTAAAATCGATGCAGTCTGGGAAGGTGCCAGGGCCGGACGGCTTCAGTTGTGAATTCTACAAAGAATTTCAGTATATTCTCATAGACCTTTTATTAGCCATCCTGAATCACTCATTTGAATCAGGAATTTTATCACCAACACTTAGGGGAGCCAATATCTCTCTCATCCCAAAGAAATGTCCTGATAAATGAGCGTCCGACCGGCCTGTTGCGCTTCCAAATTCAGACCAAAAGCTGCTCTCTAAAATACTTGCATTACAGTTGGAGAAAGAGTTTCCCTTTATTATTAAGGAGGATCAAACTGGTTTTATTAGGGGTGAAGTTTGTGTGACAATATGTGGAGGTTTTGAATATCATTGATATGAAAGATCATGAAGAGTTTCTGGTGCTTTCTGTTGATGTTGAGAAGGCATCTGATCGTGTCGAATGGTCCTGTTCATTTTACGCCCTGAAGAACTTGGTCTAGTGGTCTGCTATGTGGACTGGGTCAGGCTTCTCTATAATAATCCAGCGGCTGCAGTGTTAAAACATGATCTTAGGTCTAATAATTTTCCACTTCAGCATGGGAACCGGCAGGGGAACCTTCTCAGTCCCTTGCTCTTTGTTATTGTGTTGGATCCGCTGGCTCAGGCGATACGGCAAGATCACTTTGTAGTGATGCTTCATTTAAAACTCAGGGGCGAATTCACAAAAGGATTGTGCGGCTTTTGCTGACGCTAAATCTGTGCAAATAAGACAAAAAGAAACCGTGTAATTCACAAAGCACTCGCAAAGGGTGAAATGCCCCGCTAACTGCGCTGCCACGCAAATAGCGTCTCGGTGCTCCCTGTGCTATTTGCACGTATTTAAATTAGGTAATATGCATACATTTGGCGCTAAATTGGCCCCTTTCTATGCAAATGAGCCTCATTGCAAAAACAGTCCAATTCACAAAGACCGGCGCTAATTGCCACACGCAGTTAGAGTGAAATTATTAGCGTCTTCAGAGAGTTGGTGGTAACTGAAGCGCATTTATAAGGGGTGTCACGCCCAGACTTTCCAGTGATCATGGCAGCAGTGATTGCAGCAGGCGAAGGCATCGTAACGCCAGGCATGCTCGAGCGGATATTTCCAAGGAGAATATCACTTGTTGATTTAACTGAGAATTGAATTGAATTGACCTTGCAAATGTCTCTGCAACAATTCCACCTTTGTGTGACCTAAAAAATAAAATTGTGTTAGAATTTAACACAGATTGCTTCACAAACAAAAGCAAATAAATCAGTACAACCAAACAATCAATACAACTCAATTTCTCACTCTGAAAATATTTTCACTTATCTCACTAGTCAGCACAGTGGGCTTTATTTTGTCCTAAAGATTCAGCACCATGGACAGCCCCGCTCAAACTCATTTATTACCTCCGCCAAGGAGGTTATGTTTTCGGTGCGTTTGTTTGTGTGTTTGTTTGTCTGTCTGTCAGCAGGATTACGGAAAAACTACTGGCCCGATTTTCATGAAACTTGGTGGAAGGGTGTAGCATGGGCCAAGGAAGAACCCATTACATTTTGGAGTGGATCCGTATATTGGTTGCGCTTGCACATTTGCATATCATAGAAGACTGGATTGGCCTTGGCGGAGGTCTGCGCTCTCTGAGTGCCCTACTAGTTTATTTTGGGATGCAGTGAGATGCAATGACAAACAAAGGATGCAGTGACAGGATGCAATTGTGTCATGAAAAATAAATGAATAAAGCTCCCCTTCATTCTCCTTTGTTCTCTGCTTCAAATCATGCCATCTTCTTTTGCAGTCTGAAGGTGTGCGTTTGGAAACACCAACAGCACTGACAGACTGACAACAGATATGGTTTCTCGCAGTCCCGGTTAAATTTCTTGCCTGAAGTTCTGAGGAACGCCTCTGCACCTCATCCATCAGGACTCGCAGCTCGCGGTCTAAAAATTCATTTCTCTCTTTCTCTCTGCCATTGTCCTGCCTACTGTGTTGTTGGCGCAAAGGCAACGTTTATACTTTGCCACATTGATAATTGCAATCAGACGCAAAACAGGGGCAAATTGCACTCAGTTGCAACAGGTTATGGGCGTGTTTGCGTTGGCATATCATTAGCGCAATATATTTTGTGAAGCGGTCCTTGAGACGGAGCAAATAGCGGTTGCAAATGATACGTAATTCATGGTGCTATTAGCGGCCGTAATCCATTCTTTGTGAATTTGCCCCTCAGTCTTGGTGTTTCAATGGGCAAGGGCCCCCTTTTCATGTCCAGTTTTACTGTAACATTTTTTTTTCAATTGTCACAGTAATATTATAAGGGCACTAAGGCCCTGACCTTTGAACTCCTTATTTTTGGTTGCTTGTAATTTGTGGTGATCTGGGAAATGAAGCTTATTGTACTGTTGACCTTGTGGAGTCTCTCTGGAAAGGCTAAATGCCTAGAATGTAAAATGGTGAGAGTATTTTAGACACATCTGGATCTGAAAAGAACATGCATCAAACCACAAACCCAGGTTTGAATTGTTTCCACATCTCACCTTGGCGTCGTGGATTCCTGTAACCTCCTCAAAGGTCTTCTCTCCCACCATGACAGCGGCCAGGTTGGCGGTGTAGCTGGACAGCACCAGCAGGCAGAAGATCGCCCACAGGTTCATCAGGAACCGACCCGTCCAGCACTTTGGCGTCTTGGACGAGACGGTTCGTCCAAACAGGATGGCGTAGCACAGGTTGAGCGCCGAGGAGTAAGAGAACACCTTCACCCGGTTTCGTCCGTGAGGCGTCATGCCGAACGGACTCTTCCATTCGTAGAGCGTGAGGAAGAGGGCGGTGATGTGCAGCGCCACGAAGATACCCACCCACATGGACCAGTGGAGGGGCCACATAAAGGCACCGATGGGTGCCGCTGTGTCCTTACTGCGCACCAGGATGCCCAGACTGGTGGAGAAGAAGGGCGAGGTGAAGTCGATCACCCGGCTTCGCGCTGAGTTTATACTGAAGGAGGTGACGGCCATGTCAGCTATTCCATTGAGAAGATCCCCTACCAGCCCGGTCCAGCGGCCTCCTTTCCACGCTCCGTACTTTCCATCTCCAACGATATAAAGGTCAAACTCAAACCTCAGATCCTCGGCGAGCTTCTCCAGCAGGTCGATGCAGTATCCATAGCAGCACTTACCGTACTCCGCGGGCAGCAGGCTGCTGTTGCCGCCCGCCACTTCCTGGAAGTAGCGCTCCAGAGTTTCTGAGCTGTTGGTTCCTGCGTCCAGACAGTACTGACCGGCCGGGCAGTTCCCCTCGTCGTCCACGTCCCGCGTGAACACGAAGGGATGTTCCACCAGAGTCACGACCCGAACCCGGCTGCCCGCCACCGGCATGCCCGCCCTCCACCGCCCCCCGGTCCTCCCGCCCGGTCCCTCGGTCCTCAGGCGGCGCCCGGTTCCCCGCCAAACCCCCTGGTCCTCCACGTCCAGCCGGCCTCCTTCCCAGCTGCCCACGGTCACCCAGGTCGGCTGGCCCAGCGCGTCGCGCCGCAGGCTCCAGATGTGGAAGCGCTGGGAGGTGAGAACGTGGGAAAGGTTCTGGTGGACTCGGACTGGACCGGTCAGTCCAGAGAAGGATGTGTTGGACAGGAACCTGCGGACCAGAAGACAGCAGCTTAGATCTCATGGTGACAGTTTTAGATCCCATCACATCACATGGTTCAGACGAGCAGGATCACCATCTTGTTTTAAATCACTTTGCCCTCTATTATCCTTTTATCTTGTGATGCCTTTTTGTTTGATGTTTGATTTTATTTGTTAAAGCACTTTGCGAACCCTGTTGTTAAAAAGTGCTATACAAAAAAGTTTATCGTTATAATTATGAATATTATTATATCAACTCTAATTACATCTGAACAGAAACAGATTACTGTGATCGTCACCAGTCATCACACCCGGCATCTTGCCCACACTGTAATATGAAACAGATACTCATAATTAGTTTGTTCCTTCAGTCTTAATTTGACCTTTCTAAATTTCTTTTCATGATTCCTTTGTAGTATTTCTTTGTGTTGCCGCTCTCTTATCTCATCCTCCTCACAGTTAATCTCCACAGCTCTCACACATTCCCAGGCTTCTGTCTGTATGCAGAGCGAGCTGCAGGAGACTCTGAGTCTGCAGAGCGAGCCGCCTGCTGCAGCGAGGCTCTATCCGACACCGGCAGGGAAATATTATGGCAGGTTGGACACAGCTGAACAGGTGATGAAGGATTTAGGTGCTCCGTTACATTTATTCACAAAAAATAGATCAAACATGCTAAATTAAATTACACACAGACTGACGAAGACAGATAAAAACCCCAGAAGACTGAATATCTCACCTTAATAAAAATGGTAGTGAATAAGAAAGAAAGGAATAAATTATAAATAAAAACAGAAACCTAGCTGCAAGTGGACCTGAGCGATCCTGACAAACAGATGGAGAGGAGGAGGACGAAGGACAGGACTTTCTCCCTCTGGAAGTCTCTCCCACATCAGAGACTCTTCCTCACTCTCCTCAAAATCCCTTAAAACACCTTTTTAAAACTGCTTTTAATCTCTAACTCTCTTTCAGCCCCCTGGTCTTTTAATAATAATAATAATAATAATAATAATAATAATAATACGTTTAATTTTCTTGTCCTCCCTATTTGAAATGTTCTATTCTCTGCCTCACTCACTGATACTGTCTGTTATGTGTTTTGTGTATCTCTTTTACTATTTAAAGCGTCTTTGAGTACTTAGAAAAGCACTATACAAATAAAATGTGTTATTATTTATGATATTAGAGTTAATTAAAGTCTGCAGAGGCTGCAGGGTCTGAATCCACAACCACTGCAATAATAGTAACACTACTAACAATAATAATACAGTATGTATTTGATGTGTTTAGCGGTTTCTAGTGAGATAACTGAGATGTTGAACACAAAGTTGAACCAGCAAAATGAAAGGCTCAGGTTAACATCTGTGGTATCTTGGTAATAAACAACTAATGATATGATTAACCTAATTAAGGCATGTAAATGCTTTAATCTGATTATTTTAATCAGAATAAGGTCATAATCGGTGTAACATACAAACATTACGACATGACAGTCAACATGTGTTGAAATACAGCCAACACTGAAGATAATACTGCTGTGCATCTGTAAATAAAGTAATCTGTAAATAAAGTAATCTGTAATCTGTAAATAAAGTAATCTGTAATTAAGGTAATCTGTAAGAATCTGACAGAAATTTTCCAACATTTTTATCTGATATGGAGCTGAATGTCTGATGGACTAAAACAACCAAATAGATCCATAGTAATAAATAAAGCAATATTATAATAATATAGTAGGATAACTAGTAGTAGTAGATAGTAGGATTATTTCTCCCAGGGACTGATAAGTAATATCATATCTGATCTGGATTCCTGATCTGAACTGGATACCTGATCTGAACTGGATTCCTGATCTGAACTGGATTCCTGTCAGAAACATGGAGGCGGGGCTTCAGAGTCCAGTCCAGGAACAGAATTTAACGACATGACAGTCTGATCATTTTTGATCTGAAGCTGATCAGTTTGTTAAATAAATTAAAATAACACACATGTTGCACATCATGTATACATGTGGTAAATTCACATATTTGCTTTCTTCATGTTCTTCAGTATATGTTATTACATTATATATTTTTATACTTTTGCATCTAATTTCATTTTTTTTGTATATTTTTATATTGCACACAATTCTTAATTGATTGTTTTTGTTTGTCTCATTATGTCCTGCTGCACATGCTGCTATTCATACTTTTCGTATATTTTTATTTAACACATTCTATTTGTCTTTACTGTCCCGTTATTATTTGCTGCCGCATCGACCCAGTTTCCCCACGGGAATCAATACATTTGAATGTAATCTAATCTAATTTTAAATGTGAGGTGCAGATAAAAACAGGCAGTGGAGTCTGACCTGCGGTGTTTGGAGGACGAGCCGGCCGAACGCTTTCTTATTAGAGGAAAACAGTTCCGGTCCAGCTGACTGACACTGACAAGGACGACTGACTGTCTGCAGCAGTGACAGACCGTAAAGAAACAACACTGCTGCTGATGGGACAGACAGAGGAACACAACAACACTGTTACTGAGACTCACTTTATGCAGACTGCATTAACCTGAATTAACCTGAAATTAACCTGAATTAACCTGAATTAACATTAATTAACATGAGTTAATCTGAATTAACCTGAAATTAACCTGAATTAACCCGAATTAACCTGAAATTAACCTGAATTAACCTGAATTAACATTAATTAACATGAGTTAATCTGAATTAATCTGAAATTAACCTGAATTAACCTGAATTAACATTAATTAACATGAGTTAATCTGAATTAACCTGAAATTAACCTGAATTAACCCGAATTAACCTGAAATTAACCTGAATTAACCTGAATTAACATTAATTAACATGAGTTAATCTGAATTAATCTGAAATTAACCTGAATTAACCCGAATTAACCCGAATTAACCTGAAATTAACCCGAATTAACCCGAATTAACCTGAAATTAACCTGAATTATCCTGAATTAACCCAAATTAACCTGAAATTAACCTGAATTAACCTGAATTAACATTAATTAACATGAGTTAATCTGAATTAACCTGAAATTAACCTGAATTAACCCAAATTAACCCAAATTAACCTGAAATTAACCCAAATTAACCTGAAATTAACCTGAATTAACCCGAATTAACCCGAATTAACCTGAATTAACCTGAATTAACCAATAACCACCATTAACCTGAATTAACCTGAAATTAACCTGAATTAACCTGAAATTAACCTGAATTAACCCGAATTAACCCGTGTTAACCCGTGTTAACCTGAATTAACCCGTGTTAACCTGAATTAACCCGTGTTAACCCATGTTAACCCATGTTAACCCGTGTTAACCTGAGTTAACCCGTGTTAACCCGTGTTAACCCGTGTTAACTGAATTAACCCGTGTTAACCCGCGTTAACCCGTGTTAACCTGCGTCCTGCTGGTCAGACTGTATCAGATCACCTGATCATCCAAACCCACATTAACAACAAAGTCTCCAATCCACATCTAGCAGCTACAGACACAGAAATAAACCACCAGGCAGTTCTGATGGAAACATACTGGTAACCAGTATCATACTGGTCTGAATGGATTGTCAGGATACTGGTGGAGACGAGAGTTTACTGTCAGTTTGAAAGGACTGAATACACACTCTCTCTCTCTCACACACACACACACACACACACACACACACTCCGTCAGTCTACGCCGGACTCTTCTACTTGACTTGTACTGAGATTTCAGATTTCACCACTTGACTTGAAGCTCACTGCGGCGGCACCAGCTGCTGTGTGAGCAGTACAGTGAAGCTGAGCAGTAAAGTGAAGCTGAGCAGTAAAGTGAAGCTGAGCAGTACAGTGAAGCAGTAAAGTGAAGCTGAGCAGTAAAGTGAAGCTGAGCAGTACAGTGAAGCTGAGCAGTACAGTGAAGCAGTAAAGTGAAGCTGAGCAGTACAGTGAAGCTGAGCAGTACAGTGAAGCAGTAAAGTGAAGCTGAGCAGTAAAGTGAAGCTGAGCAGTACAGTGAAGCTGAGCAGTACAGTGAAGCTGAGCAGTACAGTGAAGCTGAGCAGTAAAGTGAAGCTGAGCAGTACAGTGAAGCAGTAAAGTGAAGCTGAGCAGTACAGTGAAGCAGTAAAGTGAAGCTGAGCAGTAAAGTGAAGCTGAGCAGTACAGTGAAGCTGAGCAGTACAGTGAAGCTGAGCAGTACAGTGAAGCAGTAAAGTGAAGCTGAGCAGTACAGTGAAGCAGTAAAGTGAAGCTGAGCAGTAAAGTGAAGCTGAGCAGTACAGTGAAGCTGAGCAGTAAAGTGAAGCTGAGCAGTAAAGTGAAGCTGAGCAGTACAGTGAAGCAGTAAAGTGAAGCTGAGCAGTAAAGTGAAGCTGAGCAGTACAGTGAAGCAGTAAAGTGAGGCTGAGCAGTACAGTGAAGCTGAGCAGTAAAGTGAAGCTGAGCAGTAAAGTGAAGCTGAGCAGTACAGTGAAGCTGAGCAGTAAAGTGAAGCTGAGCAGTACAGTGAAGCAGTAAAGTGAAGCTGAGCAGTACAGTGAAGCAGTAAAGTGAAGCTGAGCAGTAAAGTGAAGCTGAGCAGTACAGTGAAGCTGAGCAGTACAGTGAAGCTGAGCAGTACAGTGAAGCAGTAAAGTGAAGCTGAGCAGTACAGTGAAGCAGTAAAGTGAAGCTGAGCAGTAAAGTGAAGCTGAGCAGTACAGTGAAGCTGAGCAGTACAGTGAAGCTGAGCAGTAAAGTGAAGCTGAGCAGTACAGTGAAGCAGTAAAGTGAAGCTGAGCAGTACAGTGAAGCAGTAAAGTGAAGCTGAGCAGTAAAGTGAAGCTGAGCAGTACAGTGAAGCTGAGCAGTACAGTGAAGCTGAGCAGTAAAGTGAAGCTGAGCAGTACAGTGAAGCAGTAAAGTGAAGCTGAGCAGTACAGTGAAGCAGTAAAGTGAAGCTGAGCAGTAAAGTGAAGCTGAGCAGTACAGTGAAGCTGAACAGTACAGTGAAGCAGTACAGTGAAGCTGAGCAGTACAGTGAAGCTGAGCAGTACAGTGAAGCAGTAAAGTGAAGCTGAGCAGTACAGTGAAGCTGAGCAGTACAGTGAAGCTGAGCAGTACAGTGAAGCAGTAAAGTGAAGCTGAGCAGTACAGTGAAGCAGTAAAGTGAAGCTGAGCAGTACAGTGAAGCTGAGCAGTAAAGTGAAGCTGAGCAGTAAAGTGAAGCTGAGCAGTACAGTGAAGCTGAGCAGTAAAGTGAAGCTGAGCAGTAAAGTGAAGCTGAGCAGTACAGTGAAGCAGTAAAGTGAAGCTGAGCAGTACAGTGAAGCAGTAAAGTGAAGCTGAGCAGTAAAGTGAAGCTGAGCAGTACAGTGAAGCTGAGCAGTACAGTGAAGCTGAGCAGTACAGTGAAGCAGTAAAGTGAAGCTGAGCAGTACAGTGAAGCAGTAAAGTGAAGCTGAGCAGTAAAGTGAAGCTGAGCAGTACAGTGAAGCTGAGCAGTAAAGTGAAGCTGAGCAGTAAAGTGAAGCTGAGCAGTACAGTGAAGCAGTAAAGTGAAGCTGAGCAGTACAGTGAAGCAGTAAAGTGAAGCTGAGCAGTAAAGTGAAGCTGAGCAGTACAGTGAAGCTGAACAGTACAGTGAAGCAGTACAGTGAAGCTGAGCAGTACAGTGAAGCTGAGCAGTACAGTGAAGCAGTACAGTGAAGCTGAGCAGTACAGTGAAGCTGAGCAGTACAGTGAAGCAGTACAGTGAAGCTGAGCAGTACAGTGAAGCTGAGCAGTAAAGTGAAGCTGAGCAGTAAAGTGAAGCTGAGCAGTACAGTGAAGCTGAGCAGTAAAGTGAAGCTGAGCAGTACAGTGAAGCTGAGCAGTACAGTGAAGCTGAGCAGTAAAGTGAAGCTGAGCAGTACAGTGAAGCTGAGCAGTACAGTGAAGCTGAACAGTACAGTGAAGCAGTACAGTGAAGCTGAGCAGTACAGTGAAGCTGAGCAGTACAGTGAAGCAGTAAAGTGAAGCAGTAAAGTGAAGCAGAGCGACTCACATGGTGCCGACAAACAAAACAAGAAAGGAAAATAAACAGACTGACTTTTTTCATCAAAGAATCAACTGCTGCTAGTGTTGCTGCTAGCAATATTCCCACTGCCTCCAAGCTCAGTGAAGCTAACGCTCGCTCCGCTCAGGATGCTGAGCGCTAACTGATGCTCACAGCCGAGGGCGAGTAAATATTACAAATACTGACAGTATGATGAAGATGAGGAGGAGGAGCAGCATCACAACATGGTGAGAGACACTGTGTGAGAATCACTGTTTTCTAAGTCAGGACAGATCAGCCCCAACCTGAAGCTAATGTATAGAAAGGATGTAATAATAATAATAATAATAATAATAATAATATCTTTATCTTCACTTTTCAAAACCAGGTTACAAAGTGCTTTGCAAGAAAATATCAATTATGTACAGCCAGGGGTTAAAGTGGGATTTGGCAGGTGGGGGAACCCTGTTTCGGGGGGGGGGGGGGGGGGTCCAGAGGTCCAGAGGACTGGTCTTCTGTCTGGACTCAGAACAGCTGAAAGATTCCTACCTGAGCATCATACAGGGTTAAAACCTCAGGCATACGGCCAGGAGCAAGTCTGTTAGGTGCTTTAAAAGTGATCAAGAAAATCTTAGAAAAGTGATCAACAAAATCTTAAAATCGATCCTAAATGTGATGGAGCCAATGGAGGGAAACTGAAACAGGAGTGACATGTTTTCTGTTTCTGGTCCTGGTGAGTCTGGACCAGCTGTAGTTTGTAAAAACTCTGCAGACTGAAACAGGTGAAAGGAGAGTTACTCTACATGAAGGAGATAGAAGCATGCATAACACTTTCCAGGTTCTTCCACATTAAAATTATATCATTTTTGTATGTCTTCTAAGTTGGAGGAATCAACTGCACAACTGACTTAACATGCTTGTCCAGACTGAGGCTGCTGTCAAAAATGATACCAAGACTTTTACAATCTGTGGTAACATTAACAGACCACGGACAAAGATGTCTCACGATTTGGCAATTTATAGAGTCAGGACTTATAAGAACGACTTCTGATTTGTCGGGATTCAACTGCAAAAAGTTTCCAGGTTAGAAGGCAGTCAGTCAGTCTGTCAATCTGCTTTAAGTCAGTGGGATGGATGGATAAATACAGCCGAGTGTCATCTGCATAGAAGGAAATCTGACATTATGTGAACAACAAGCTCCAGCTGCAGCATATCCATGGAGGAAAGGACTGGTCCTAGACCAGACCCCTGGGGAACCCCAGGAGACATCTTTGCACACAGTGACCTGGCATCACCAATGCTTACACTAAAACTCCTATCTCATAGATAAGAATAAAACCAGAAATGCCAACCCAGTGTTTAAGACGATCAAGGAGAAAAAATGATCAACCGTATGAAATGCAGCACTCCAGACTGAAAGAACTAACAGCAGATTCATGACTTCCAGTCAGCGGTCTCAGTGCTGCGATGCGTCACAGTAACACAGAACACACATGAAGTAACTTCTGTCATGTGGTTTTTCTACAGAGAAGCAGAAGTGTGGATCCGACAGTAAATTAGCAGCAGTGAGCTCTCAGCCTGGTGAAGGGTCGCTTCATGGCAGATTCACCACCAACAGGCTGAACATAATGAAGCCCAGCAGCCGTTAATAATACAGACGGCAGGTCGGCATGGTGAACTTTGTCAGGGAAAAAGAAACGACAAAGACAAAAGTCAGAAAAGCTCATTTGGCTCTAACCCTCTGCCGGCCTCCTGTCTCCCGCCCGAACCCGCCGGCAGCAGAGACATTAAATTGAAAGGTTATGGGGATTGTAAATATTTAAAATGTGTTATTGTTTCAGCCCCTTCCTAAAGGACGTTACTGCTCCGTTCTTATGGACACAAGCTGGTAGAAATCTGGGCGGTAATGACTGGCTAATATAATAATAATATTTAATCTTTCTCCCACAAAGATCAGCTAAATAGTACTAAACATTTTTAACAAGAGGAAACCTGCTCTGGCCAGCAGTAAGGAAGTCTGTAACTGTTGAAACACACTGGCTCTGTCTGCACTGTGGTTTATTACTAATAAAATATGACTTTTCACTTTGAAATTCACTGCCAGAGTGTCTGTCTTTTGTTTGACAACTGAACAGTTTTACATTCATTGAAAGGTTTTGTGTTTGGAGTTATGAGATAAAAAGCTCCAAAGTTTCTACACATTCAGAGTCGACCTCACTGCTAAGTCATCCGATCAGAATGATTAATTGATCAATCTTATCAGGTTCAGATTGTTAATTATCATGTTCAGAGACGATGTATCAACAGAATGAGATTTTAGACAAGACTTCAGGCTCAGGAACCAGAGATCTCGTCTTCTGAAACACTGAAACGTGATGAGCGGGTTCAGTTCCCTAGAGCAAGGCACTACCCTGCCAGGACCAGAGGTTTGCTCTGGCTGGGTTGCCAGTTCCTGTTCTGGCTGGGTTGCCAGTTCCTGCTCTGGCTGGGTTGCCAGTTCCTGCTCTGGCTGGGTTGCCAGTTCCTGCTCTGTGCTTCCAGCAGCTGTAACTCATCAGAATGGAACATTTCAGCAGAAAACACTGCTGCCATCTGTTTGACGGCCAATAAAAGGCCGTAACTTGAACATCATCCTCAGATAATGAAACCGAGTTCAGTGCCATAATGTTTTCATTCCAAATGTTTCTCTGCAGTTAAAAGCCGTGATGCCGCAGCAGCCGGAGGCGGAGCTGAAACCCTCCGCCGGTCTGCAGACTGAGGCTCCGCCCACCGGTCCTGCACACTGAAACCAAGATGTGCTGCAACACGCCGGTCTAGAACAGCTACAGACGGGTTCAGTAGCAGGGGCGGTTTTAGTGATTTGGAGGCCCCAGGCAAAGACCAATGTGTGAGGCCCTTCTCCCTTTTGCTTAACACGATCATAGCTAGTGAACAAAAACTATTTGGAGGCACCAAGGCAGCTCTTTTCAGTTAACAAAGCCACAGAACTAAAGGACAGACCCAAATGAGAATTATAACTGTTCTAACTGAAGAACTTCAAATGACCTTCAGTCACACACACACACACACACACACACTCACCCACACACACACCCACACACACACACTCAGAGCTCTTTATCTGATGCACAGCACCGCGACCGCTAGGTGTGGAGAACGAGATGAGGGAAGCAGGAAGGGATTCTATACTACAGAACAATACACTGGCTCTTGTACATATGAGAATTGATAACTGGGCCGAGGTGCTATGAAAAATGTCCTAGTGAGATATTACGAACAATGAGCCTCATGCAAAAACCACTCCTACGAACAGATTTGTTCTTAAATCACTCGTACGAGCGATTTAAGAGAACTTGCCGCATTCACCAATTTAGAATTTTCTCTTAGGTAGAACAAAATGTAGAGTGGTCCAGACCTGTCGTAGAGTCACGCACAATCAACCTGCCGTTCTCCAAAGCAAAAAAAATACTTTGTTGTTGACTAATAGATTGTATCTCTGTCACTTTGAAGACATTTTGAGTTTGAATATATGTAAATGACACTGTAATGTATAATCATGTTGAGATTAACTACTGTGGTTATAGTCACAGGAAAAATAGCAATCTCATAAATATCCACAGTAGCCTATAAGTGCGCTCAATACAAAGACAAAACAAAAAACACTAATAATTGGCAGGTTATTTGATAAACACTCAGGTCAGACAAAGGCAAGGTTAGATTGTATTGCATAAAATACATTATGGAGGGAGATGAATCTGATTTAGGCTATTTTACTCCAGTTGGTAACGTTAATGTGGGTGTGCAGGTGAATCTAAATTTTAAAAAGAGACATGGCTTTAGGTCTTACCATTAGAGTCATGCATAAGCCTGTATCATCACATGCTGCAGCAAGTCTCTGTCCAGGGCAGCATCCTCCTCCTGACACATCACCAGTTACAGCAGGTATTCTTTCATCTGTCTGTAACGGAGAATTCCTCCTGGCCTCCTGTTGCAGTCATGGATCGTCTTGCTTTTTGCATCTAATTTCATGTCAAGCCATTTCTTTTTTTATTTCTGTGACGGTGCCCTAATGACAAATCACTATAGTCCTATAATATTCCTATAATACTCCGATAGGGACTTAGAGTGTCTGTGATACTCACTAGTGAGTTTATAGTGACCATATCATGGTATTTTTGTCTTCTGTAGTATCACTATAATATTCCTATAGGGAATTATAGATTTGTTGGGATATTTATTTAGTATTCATCTAAAATGTAGTATAGGAATACTAAGCCTATAGTTGTTTTTCGTAAGGGAACGCACAACAGACAACACTGCATTAACAGCACAAGTTATGTTTTTCCATTCCTTGGCTTTAGCAGGGCCTTTGATTCCACTATTGAATTATATTAAATATTATATGCTTTGGTTGATTTATTTCTGACAGTAGGACTTCAGTCTCAGAGCTGGTAGACTTCTTCTTAGTCTTCCGTGTCATTTTTATGAATGAAGCTTCCCGACATATGGGCCGGACCCCTAACCTTATATGGCATTATTGGGGCGTCAATTAGGCAAATTCACAATTCTCATGAACGCGCATTTATTTAGAACAGGTGGAATTCATAAAAAAAAAAATTCACGAGGCCCTTTGGCGGACGAGGCTCCAAGCAATTGCCTACCTAACCCTTATGGTAAAACCGCCTATGAGTATGGATGAGTATGAGATGGGACTGGCTGCGATAAGGAAGATTTTTGGTTGAAACCACAAATCCTGTCCTATAATGTGGAGCAGTGATGGGCAATCCACCAGAGAGGAACCGAACCGGACCGGACCGAACTGAACTGAACTGAACTGAACTGAACTGAACTGAACTGAACTGAACCGAACCGAATTTAACCGAACCGAACTGAACTGAGGTGAACCAGCTGCTGTAGTGTTTGAGTGTTTGAATGGAAACCTGCAGACTCTCAGATCTGTTATTGTTGTTGTTTTTGCAGCGTCTCTCTGCCTCTTGTTGTTTTGTTGTTTTCTTGGATGTTTTCAGCCTGTGGATCTGATTCTCATTAAAATCCTGTTTTCTGATTCCTGTTGTGATTCAGCTGATTTCATGTTGTGGATTGTGGTGCAGGCTGCGGGTCAGGTGGCTTCTGCACGATGAACAGAAAGCACAGAGCCGGAGCATCAGTCTGAACTGAGCTGTGGGCTGTGTGATAACACCCCCCCCCCCCCCACCCCCCTACCCCCTCCACCCCCACCCCTCCCCCCCCTCCACCCCCGGGACTCAGCTAAGAGGAACTCATGAATAAAGCTTAAACCCCGACATGTTTATATTCCAGCTGTGTGAGAGAGAAAACACAAAGAAGCAGAGAGAGATTTGTAATTGTGAATACATGTGTATGTGTGTGTATGTGTGTGTGTGTGTGTGTGTGTGTGTGTGTGTGTGTGTGTGTGTGTGTGTGAATGAGAGAGAGGGCAGGATATACTGTTTATCTGTCAGGAGAGATGAATGTATATTTCCAACATGTTCATCTGTCAACGTCAGAGAGAAAAATGCTGTATGATGTATGTGTGTGTGTGTGTGTGTGTGTGTGTGTGTGTGTGTGTGTGTGTGTAAACTAACAGTAGGCTGTGTATCTCAGGGGGTAGAACAGGGTTGCGGGTTCGATTCCCACGCTGCACCTGGACAGGGTCAGCCGGTTCTGTCTTCACTCTGATGTTAAACTGAAGCTGCAGCAGAAACTCGTCAAATATTAAAATGTTTCTTCAGTCAATATTTGGATAGAAAGCAGAGTGTACTTCAGGTTAGATTAGATTAGAGGAAACTGTAACTGTCGCTGCAGCAGACGGTGAGAGAATCTAAAAGACTAATCATCTAAAATGATGTTAGCCAACGCTTCTGTAGAGTCTGATCGGCCAATCGGGTCGTGTGTTTAAACAACAGTACACAGTCCCAAGATGCATCATGCCTCCAGATAATAAAACATGTATGAATTCACATGTAAGGACAGCAGAACATACTGAGGCAAAGAAAAAGAATGGAAAATATGAAAAAATGTACAATATGGAGGTGGTCAGTCGCCGCGGCGACGTGGCGTTCTGTGTTCTGTCTGCAGCTTCAGGTCGGACCAGAAAGTGATGTGGTTTTACCTGGCCAGGTACTGTCCTGACGACGGCACCTCGTGTTTGTTGGGCTTGTCGTAGCAGTTCACCATATTCTGGATCAGCGCCAGATCCGGCCTCACCACCGTCGCCGTGGCGACCGCTCGGGCCACCAGCTGCAGGGCGTCCCGGATGTAAAAGTCCAGCGGTTTGCGCTCCACCTCGCCGTACGCCAGCAGGCCCAGCGGCAGGCCGATGGAGTGCAGGGCGTCGGGGCTCAGCGGATGTCCCAGAATCCAGTGCACCGTGGGCAGCGTGAGGCCGAGGTCCTGGGCGCTGCGCAGCACCGCCGCCGCGCACTGCGGGTCGGCGCCGAACAGCAGGACGGACGCCGGCGGCGGCCGGTTCTGCCGGAAGTGCCGGGACAGGAAGTCGTGGATCTGGGTGTCGTCGTGCGCCGACCGGGTGAGGTCGAGCAGGGCGCGCAGGCGCCAGGCGTCGTCGTCCCACGAAGCTCCGCCCCCGCCGTCCAGCAGGCGCAGCAGGCCGCGCGCCTCCTCCCAGCCGCGGCACAGCACCGCCATGCCCTCCCGCCAGCCCGACCGCCGCAGCACCGACAGCAGCAGCTCCGACAGACCGGACGCAGGAACGCCCGTCGACATCTGGAGGTGGAAACGGTTCTGCAGGAGAGGAGGAGAACGCTGCTTAGAATCAAACTGACTAGAACCACAGTGACTAGAACCACAGTGACTAGAACCACGCTGACTAGAACCACGCTGACTAGAACCACACTGACTAGAACCACGCTGACTAGAACCACACTGACTAGAACCACGCTGACTAGAACCACACTGACTAGAACCACGCTGACTAGAACCACAGTGACTAGAACCACGCTGACTAGAACCACACTGACTAGAACCACGCTGACTAGAACCACACTGACTAGAACCACGCTGACTAGAACTACACTGACTAGAACCACACTGACTAGAACCACGCTGACTAGAACCACACTGACTAGAACCACAGTGACTAGAACCACAGTGACTAGAACCACGCTGACTAGAACCACAGTGACTAGAACCACAGTGACTAGAACTACGCTGACTAGAACCACGCTGACTAGAACCACACTGACTAGAACCACACTGACTAGAACCACGCTGACTACAACCACACTGACTAGAACCACGCTGACTAGAACCACACAGACTAGAACCACACTGACTAGAACTACACTGACTAGAACCACGCTGACTAGAACCACGCTGACTAGAACTACGCTGACTAGAACCACGCTGACTAGAACCACACTGACTAGAACCAGACTGACTAGAACCAGACTGACTAGAACCACGCTGACTAGAACCACACTGACTAGAACCACACTGACTAGAACCACGCTGACTAGAACCACACTGACTAGAACCACGCTGACTAGAACCACGCTGACTAGAACCACAGTGACTAGAACCACGCTGACTAGAACCACGCTGACTAGAACCACAGTGACTAGAACTACGCTGACTAGAACCACGCTGACTAGAACCACGCTGACTAGAACCACACTGACTAGAACCACGCTGACTAGAACCACGCTGACTAGAACCACACTGACTAGAACCACACTGACTAGAACTACACTGACTAGAACCACGCTGACTAGAACCACGCTGACTAGAACCACGCTGACTAGAACTACGCTGACTAGAACCAGACTGACTAGAACCAGACTGACTAGAACCACGCTGACTAGAACTACGCTGACTAGAACCACGCTGACTAGAACCACACTGACTAGAACCACACTGACTAGAACCAGACTGACTAGAACCAGACTGACTAGAACCACGCTGACTAGAACCACGCTGACTAGAACCACACTGACTAGAACCACGCTGACTAGAACTACGCTGACTAGAACCACGCTAACTAGAACCACACTGACTAGAACTACGCTGACTAGAACCAGACTGACTAGAACCAGACTGACTAGAACCACGCTGACTAGAACCACGCTGACTAGAACCACGCTGACTAGAACTACGCTGACTAGAACCACGCTGACTAGAACCACACTGACTAGAACCAGACTGACTAGAACCAGGCTGACTAGAACCACACTGACTAGAACCACACTGACTAGAACCAGACTGACTAGAACTACACTGACTAGAACCACGCTGACTAGAACCAGACTGACTAGAACCAGACTGACTAGAACCACGCTGACTAGAACCACGCTGACTAGAACCACACTGACTAGAACCACGCTGACTAGAACCACACTGACTAGAACCACACTGACTAGAACCACGCTGACTAGAACCACACTGACTAGAACCACGCTGACTAGAACCACACTGACTAGAACCACGCTGACTAGAACCACGCTGACTAGAACCACGCTGACTAGAATCAAACTGACTAGAACCACAGTGACTAGAACCACAGTGACTAGAACTACGCTGACTAGAACCACGCTGACTAGAACCACACTGACTAGAACCACGCTGACTAGAACCACACTGACTAGAACCACGCTGACTAGAACCACACTGACTAGAACCACGCTGACTAGAACCACGCTGACTAGAACCACACTGACTAGAACCACACTGACTAGAACCTACTACGAAGCTCCTGATGCATTACTCTCATTAGCAGAAATACTTTGATTGATACGAATCTTCATATTGAATCGACTTCACTGATCGACTTATAAACCAGATGGCGTTCCTGCTAATGAACTTCTCAGTAAAGACAAACTGAATGAATATTAGAGTCACAGCAGCTATGACTCAGTTTAATAACGTTATTAAAGTCATACAGTCCTAATTAGTTCTCACTCTGAATATTCTGCTGAACATCCAGAGGGATTCCTCAGAGAAACTGGAGCTCAGTGTCTAAAGTTTAGAGCTTTATAAATGTTTTATCTTAACCAGCAGCTTCAGGCTGGACATCATTTGTTTATTATTTTTCATGAAACAAAATACCAAAAACAACATGATAAACAACATCTTCCCATTCACAGGGAGACAGTCAGCAAAAAAGAAAAAAAGAAGAAAGTTATTTAAAAGAAAGATACCAAACATCAAGGGATTTAACCAACATACATAAATAATACACTCTTTTTTTTTTTTAATCAACCCACTTTGCGTTTTCAGAGTAAATCGACCAACTAGTTCCCCAAACATGTTAAAGCTGCCAGTCTGTGATCTGGCTCCAGACCTGCAGCTGATTTATTCAGCTGGAGGATCATCATGATGTCACATGTCTGTATAAGACTGTTGATCATCATGATGTCATGTCTGTATAAGACTGTTGATCATCATGATGTCATGTCTGTATAAGACTGTTGATCATCATGATGTCACATGTCTGTATAAGACTGTTGATCATCATGATGTCACATGTCTGTATAAGACTGTTGATCATCATGATGTCATGTCTGTATAAGACTGTTGATCATCATGATGTCATGTCTGTATAAGACTGTTGATCATCATGATGTCATGTCTGTATAAGACTGTTGATCATCATGATGTCACATGTCTGTATAAGACTGTTGATCATCATGATGTCATGTCTGTATAAGACTGTTGATCATCATGATGTCACATGTCTGTATAAGACTGTTGATCATCATGATGTCATGTCTGTATAAGACTGTTGATCATCATGATGTCACATGTCTGTATAAGACTGTTGATCATCATGATGTCACATGTCTGTATAAGACTGTTGATCATCATGATGTCATGTCTGTATAAGACTGTTGATCATCATGATGTCATGTCTGTATAAGACTGTTGATCATCATGATGTCATGTCTGTATAAGACTGTTGATCATCATGATGTCACATGTCTGTATAAGACTGTTGATCATCATGATGTCATGTCTGTATAAGACTGTTGATCATCATGATGTCACATGTCTGTATAAGACTGTTGATCATCATGATGTCATGTCTGTATAAGACTGTTGATCATCATGATGTCACATGTCTATAGAGAAGAAGACTGTTGTCTTTAATTAACTGACTCCTCATACATAATGATGTGAACCCAGCTGATTTGGATGTGTTGCCTGATGTCAGTCAGTTCGACTCTGATGTTTCCTACAGCGATAGCGTCGCTGTTGAGGAGGCGGGGCTTGTTATGATTCGTCAACAGGTTGAACATTACAGCTGATTCAGTCTGTAAAAGTTTGTGCAGACTGTTGGAATCTAAAACTAAATGTCACTTTACAACTTGTGAAAAACGTTTTTAAAGAAACAGACAGACTTTGTTCATCAGGTTGATTAAGCTGCTTAGCAACTTAGTGTCACCGCCTGTCCTCATGTGACACATCTGGCAACCAATAAAACTTAACGCTTGGACGATTGGAGCGTGTTGTTCAGATACAGCGAGGCTGATGAATACAAACAATATGAATATGAACGACATGAATTCAGTTTCATTGAACTGAATGGTTTCACCTGTGACTCTGATGAAGGCCGGAGTGTTTTGTCACAAAACAAATAAAATGAAAACTGTTTCTGCTCATCAGACAGAACAGAAACCTCTCCCGGCTTCGCTCTGCGACTCGGAGCAGCGAAAGACAAAATGAGTTGATTTGAAACCAAACGTCTCCGAGGCCTCTTTCACTCTCTCTGTTGGCCGGATCGTCACCGTAACCTTCCCCGACACGCCGCTAACAGGCTTCCCAGACACAGGAGATGGAAACACAAATTGCAATTCATGCCACTCTCACCCCCCCCCCCCCCTCCACCCCCCCACCCCCCTCTGACTGCAGCAGAACAGGAAAGATGTGAGGCGGTTCACAGCTTCAGTCTGATTCTGCTGTTTTTGATCTGGCAGGATCCACAGAGGAACGGTGATGTCATCCATCACGCCTCCGTTTCCCTGCAGACGGAGAGATGAAGGGGCTGCTGGGAAAAAACGAGTGAGGAGGAGGAGGGAGAGGGACTGGAGTCTCTATCTGCCTCCATGTTTAACTTTATTCGTCTGTTGACTTCAGCTTCACACTGGGAGCAGACCACAGTCTTCAGTCTTCCACTGGGTGAACTGGGTGGACTGGGTGGACTGGGCGGACTGGGCGGACTGGATGGACTGGGTGAACTGGGGGAACTGGGTGAATTGGGTGAACTGGGTGGACTGGGTGGACTGGGGGAACTGGGGGAACTGGGCGAACTGGGCGGACTGGGCGGACTGGGCGGACTGGATGGACTGGGTGAACTGGGGGAACTGGGGGAACTGGGCGAACTGGGTGGATGGGTGGACTGGGCGGACTGAGTGGACTGGGTGGACTGGGCGGATGGGTGGATTGGGCGGATTGGGTGGATGGGTGGACTGGGTGGACTGGGTGGACTGGGTGGACTGGGCGGATGGGTGGACTGGGCGGACTGGGTGGATGGGTGGACTGGGTGGACTGGGTGGACTGGGCGGACTGCCTTGCTGACCGGTTCCTCAGCAGCAGATGAAGCTTCTCAGTCACGCTCACACTGGATCTTCCCATCCTGGTCCCATCCTGGTCCCATCCTGGTCCCATCCTGGTCCTTCATGCTGCATCATCAATACAAACTCGCGTTTCGCAGCCGAGCTTCGTTCAAACACACAGAACTTTATTTTAAATTCTAGTCCAGATCCCAAAGTTTCCCAAGACACCAAACATGTCGGGCTGAACAACAGGGAAATGAAGCACATCTGGGATTGGTGTAATGTTGCAGCCACAACAACACGGCCTCAGGATCAGCAGCTGAAGCTTTAAAGAAGTCCGGAATATGGAGACATTTTTTTTTACAAAAAAAAAATCTTTTTTCTAACTTTGAATCTACTTAAGAGGAATGTTAAGGGTTTAAGGTTTCAAACCGTTCAAACCAGGAGGGGGTTCACCTGCCAACACGAGGAAATCCTCTTTTTTTCTCTATTTAAGAATCTATTTAAAGCTCAGTCTGGCTTTGCTGTGGGAAGAGAAAGCATCAGATGGAAAAGAAGGCGATTCAAACGTCTGTAATACTTTTCTAAATCTTTCTGCAGATCGGACTCTTATCTTCAGATTCAAGGCGTCTTTCTGTCCGGATGCGGCTCTTATCTCAACGCCAAAATCTGTTTGTTTCCACCGGAGCCGCTGAAGGCGTCGCTCGATGACATCACAGGTCGTCTTTTCTGCTTAGGAGACTTTTTCATACGTAGATGAACATGAACCGTCCAGGATCACAGCGGCGTCATGCGGGAATTCTGTTTTATCATCTGGGCGTCAGATTTTCACTTGATGTGATGAGGAACAGAAAGGCCTGATGGGAGATTACTGAGGCCGCCGTCTGAACCCTGCTGCGTAAAGTTCGTATCTGATCTCCAGAAAAGTGAGACAACAAAGATAGGAGGATCAAAACAAACTGCTTTCATCTCAGTTTTCAGCCAGAAGATCTTATCCTCCTCCTCCTCTGCTTTCCTTAAAATGTTCAAACTTTCTGCTTCGATAAAAACATTGAAACATTGAAACATTGAAACATTGAAACAGTCAAACAGTGAAACATGGAAACATTGAGTTAAATCAGTTCCAGATTTAATGGAAAAGGAAGCGGTCGCTGTGTGTGTGTGTGTGTGTGTGTGTGTGTGTGTGTTCAGCACCACCAGAGGGAGTGAGTGTATCTGTCAGTATTTTCGTCAGATATTTCCTTGTGGATGAGCTGCAGCTGACCTCTGTCTGACCTCAGCGGTCTGAAACCAGTTTGACTTCAGAGAATCAGAGTTTTTGAGCAGCTGCATCATCACAAAGTTAAAAACGTAGAAACAATTTGGAAAGAGCCGCTGAGAGGAAACAGAGCGGTGAAACTCGGCCTGGCAGCTTCACACATCAAATCACCGCCGGCTTCAGCAGGGAAACCAAACAAACCGGCTTTCCTCAGTGTTTTGATCTGAGCTGAAGTATTTATCCTCTGCTGTCACAGGTCCTGTCAGGCAGCAGGATTGGTTTGATGTCCTCTTCTCATCGCTCTCTTCATTTATTCTCTATTTCACAGCGACGGTGTTCAGGCTGAATGCGGCACCTCCAGCCAGACGCTTCCCGCGGCGGTTTGAGGCCTTAAAGCCGAGAAGATCTGCCTGTCAAAGCCTCCGCAACAAGACGGCGCCGCGTGCCCCGAATAACAACACCGGCGATATACAACAGAATTATAAATGAGAGAAAGCGTGAATCTCTTTGATCACGCCACGCTCTAATCATTCGCTTCAGCTGTCTGACTCGTCTGGAAAGTCTCTCCAAACAGGCTTTGTTGAATCGCAGCATCTAGAGGTTATTAACGCCAATCAGAAGCAGGAGTCGGTCTGCGGCGCGGCGGGAAATCAAACCCACGCCATCCGGGTCGAACAAAGCACATCAACCAGAGATTAGCTCCAATCAAAGATTCAGCATCAGTGCTTCAGAGATCTGATGCCACCAAACTGACACAGAGCAAAACACGACTCCAGGGACCAATCAGATTCATCAGATTCACAGTTTAACAGAGAAGAAGACGTGCAGTCAGGGACGAGTCCGGGCCGAGGAAAGAAAGCCTCCGACAGTTTCAACACTAACTGTGACATGAAGAGGAACTCAGACCAGGTTCCTCCAGTAAAGGATTATGTTCCAACAGCAGGAAGTCTTCTGAACATTTCCACCTGTCGGTCACATAAAGGTTAGCTAACGCTTCAGTTTAGGAGTTTACCGCCGAGTCGAGGAGGCGGCCATCTTGGCTCACTGCTCTGCTCCTCCCACCAAACGCCGTACACAGACACGATGCCTCACTAGCTGGTGAGAGGCTCCGCCCCTCTGTGCCGGGCGAGTTTCCCCAGTCTTTCCTCCAGCTAATCCTTTCCTGCTGGGGAAACACACTTCTCTCACTTTGCCTGCACAAAGCTCCTTATTTACATTTTAAGACATAATACTCATTGAACTCATGGAACATTATTAAAGGTCTCATATCCTCCACTGTCCAGAGTTTTATTTTGTGTCTTTCTGTCCATTCAAAGCTGTGTGTGTGGTGTCATGAACCAAAAACACTCTCAATCCATTTCTCCACGTTCATTTTCCAGCATCTCTCTGAGCCTTACCAAGAACAGGCCGTTTCTGTCTCCGTGTCTTTAAGGCTCATTAATATTAACGACCCTCCGTTCCAATTGGCTAACCGTTTCGAGAGTGAAATGTGAGACGCCGCGGCCCGGCGGCTACAGGTAGGGAAAACTCTCCGGTAATAAACGATGACGACCGCTCGACCGCTTTGAAAAAAACACTTTGTTAGTCTATTATTTCTTACAGAAATGATAATGAGCGAACCTTTGTGACGCCGCAAAGTTACGGAAGTCCAAACGGCTCGTTTAGAGGCTCGCTTTTCTAATATGGATTGTGTGGATTTAGTTTTGATACTTTCACCATGTTTAGATACACATCCAACTCCTTTATCATCACAGAGGAGAGGGAGTCCTGCTTTACACCATGTGGGACTTTAAAATTATTTCACTGATCTTCCAAACATTCAAACATCTGTACTACTGTGTTAGTGTGTTAGTGTGTTAGTGTGTTAGTGTGTTAGTGTGTTACCATGTGTTAGTATGTTAGTGTGTTGCCATGTGTTAGTGTGTTACCATGTGTTAGTGTGTTAGTGTGTTACCATGTGTTAGTATGTTACCATGTGTTAGTGTGTTACCATGTGTTAGTGTGTTACCATGTGTTAGTGTGTTAGTGTGTTAGTGTGTTAGTGTGTTAGTGTGTTACCATGTGTTAGTGTGTTACCATGTGTTAGTATGTTACCATGTGTTAGTGTGTTACCATGTGTTAGTGTGTTAGTGTGTTACCATGTGTTAGTGTGTTAGTGTGTTACCATGTGTTAGTATGTTACCATGTGTTAGTGTGTTACCATGTGTTAGTGTGTTACCATGTGTTAGTGTGTTAGTGTGTTACCATGTGTTAGTGTGTTAGTGTGTTACCATGTGTTAGTATGTTACCATGTGTTAGTGTGTTACCATGTGTTAGTGTGTTACCATGTGTTAGTGTGTTAGTGTGTTACCATGTGTTAGTGTGTTAGTGTGTTACCATGTGTTAGTATGTTACCATGTGTTAGTGTGTTACCATGTGTTAGTGTGTTAGTGTGTTACCATGTGTTAGTGTGTTAGTGTGTTACCATGTGTTAGTGTGTTACCATGTGTTAGTGTGTTACCATGTGTTAGTGTGTTAGTGTGTTACCATGTGTTAGTATGTTACCATGTGTTAGTGTGTTACCATGTGTTAGTGTGTTACCATGTGTTAGTGTGTTAGTGTGTTATCATGTGTTAGTATGTTACCATGTGTTAGTGTGTTACCATGTGTTAGTGTGTTACCATGTGTTAGTGTGTTACCATGTGTTAGTGTGTTACCATGTGTTAGTATGTTACCATGTGTTAGTGTGTTACCATGTGTTAGTGTGTTACCATGTGTTAGTGTGTTACCATGTGTTAGTGTGTTACCATGTGTTAGTGTGTTATCATGTGTTAGTGTGTTACCATGTGTTAGTGTGTTACCATGTGTTAGTGTGTTACCATGTGTTAGTGTGTTACCATGTGTTAGTGTGTTACCATGTGTTAGTATGTTACCATGTGTTAGTGTGTTACCATGTGTTAGTGTGTTACCATGTGTTAGTATGTTACCATGTGTTAGTGTGTTATCATGTGTTAGTGTGTTACCATGTGTTAGTGTGTTATCATGTGTTAGTGTGTTACCATGTGTGTTATTTGTTACCAGACTACTTCCTGGACGTTAGACTGATTTCCTCCAGTTTCAGCCTGAAGGTTATCATGACATAATTGTCCTAACGCTTGAAACTCACATCCGCCTTGCACACCTCCCTCAGAACAACTGGGCATCACAGTGCATCCCAATCCAATTACATAAAGACAGTTTCTATGAAACGTTATTAATTATTATATAAAAGTGCAGTTTTGCTGCAGCAAGGCTTTTTGTCTTTTGTGGAATAAAGCAGCAGAATTTCCCCGGGGAAATGGATTAAAAAATGTCTGACGCCTCACAACTGCACAACCCCCCCACCCCCACCCCCACCCCCCCCACCCCCCCACCCCCACCCCCACCCCCACCCCCACCCCCACCCCCCCGGCCGGCAGCTTTGTTTCTAGAAAGGTTTTACGATCTTATCTGATCATATTTCACCCGGTGGCTTACACAGACAATTACCACAAAGTAGTGATTTATAAAAATCGTCCAAACCCTCCGCTGGATGTTGAAGCCAAACTGAAGCAGCAGCAGAAAGACTCCAAACCTCCATGAAGTCAACGGACCACAAACCAACTTCTGATACAATATAAAGTCAAGACATTTTCCCAAAAGAGGTTTTGGTCTCAGCAGCTAATTTTACTTCTTCTACTGTGTGTCCTTATGGAGAAACGAGTTTCAACTCTTGACTCCAGCAGTGAAGAATAAATATCAGCTGATGTAACACTGAGCTGTCGTCAGTCTGGGAAACCTGACAGCCTGAGGAAGAGTTTCCTCTGTTGGAAAGGTTCAAGAAGAGAAGAAACTTCATGGGGGAAAAGGAGAGGCAGAAGAAGAAGAAGAAGAAAAAGAAGAAGAAGAGGAAGCAGACGAAGAAGAAGAAGAAGAAGAAGAAGAAGAAGAAGAAGAAGAAGAAGAAGAATCTCCAAACAGCCTGACTTCCTGTCTGGTTCTCCAGATTCTCATAGAAACACATAGAGATTCTGTAAGAACAATAATTTAAACCTGTCAAACATTTGTCTGAAAATAGACCAGGATGTTTCCAACTAAGATCTTTTATGTGTGGAATATATTTTCCATCTGAATCTGAATCTGCACTTTGAGGACTTTTCCAAAACGCTTCACACAGAAATGTGTCATTTCCAAACTCTTTCCATGTAATTCCTCTTTCTCCTGCTGTGAGTTCAGACTGAACGGATCAAACTGGAAACAAGTCAGATGGATCCGGATCAAAGAACTGAACTGACCTCGATAAGATAAGGAGAGCAATAAATAAATCATATGGATTTACTGTTAAAGATCAAACCTTCGGATCACAACCAAATGAATACATATACAGTAAATATATTAACAGAACATGTTGAAACTGACAGCCAAATGGACAGCTGCTAGTCCAAAGAAAGTCCAACAAAATGTATCGAAAAATACACAACAAAACATGTGGCACTGATAATATAAGAAATGAAACGCTAAAATAAAATACACAAGTGGACTTACAACTTCATTCACCCATCTTTGAACATATTTCAGTGAAGATCACACAAGTCACATCATACTGTACACACAAACACTTTAATGTTCCACATGTTCAACAAAGTAAAGGTAAAATCTTTGCCTTTTTCAGAGATTTTTAGAAATTGTTCAATTCAATTTGGCACAATGGATTCTTTTAAAGAGGGATTGTTTTAGATCATATGTTTTAAAGTATATGATTTAATTAGAAATGTGTAATAAATAATAAAAATGCAGTGAAAGCAGCTGAGCGGAGGACAGACCTGTGACTGTGAGACAGTCAGTCCTCATTCATTCAGAATTATAACAGAAAAACAGGATTTCCCACTTTAAAGACAGAAACATGTGGATTCTGTCTGAACCAGATCAGACAGAAACATGTGGATTCTGTCTGAACCAGATCAGACAGAAACATGTGGATTCTGTCTGAACCAGATCAGACAGAATCTGAGTTTCATCTGAAACCTTCAGCTACTTTCTGTTTCTTCTTGTAGCTTTTAAATTATTTCAGAACATAAATATGCATTTTTACACACAACCACAAGTTGCATACACACACACACGCACGCATGCACACACACACACACACACACACTCACACTGATAAAAGGGAATGGGTGAGAATTAATTCTCATTTCTTGTCTTATTCAATCATATTCACCATTATAACTGAAGCTTTGCCAATAATGTTTATGTTACATTCAATAAAGCAAACTGAACTGACAGAGAGAGAGAGAGACAGAGAGAGACAGAGAGAGAGAGAGAGACAGAGACAGAGAGAGAGAGAAAGAGAGAGAGAGAGAGACAGAGAGAGAGAGAGAGAGAGAGAGAGAGAGAGAGAGAGGGAGAGAGAAAGAGACAGGGAGAGAAAGAGAGAGAGACAGAGAGAGAGAGAGAGAGAAAGAGAGAGAGAGAGAGACAGAGAGAGAGAGAGAGAGAGAGAGAGAGAGAGAGAGAGAGGGAGAGAGAAAGAGACAGGGAGAGAAAGAGAGAGAGACAGAGAGAGAGAGAGAGAGAGAAAGAGACAGGGAGAGAAAGAGAGAGAGAGAGAGCGAGAGAGAGAGAGAGTTGGAGTGAATCTGTCTGTTCAGAGTTCATATGGAGGGAATGAAGGAAATGTTTGCATTGCACAAATGAAATATGGTATAAAAATATATATAATATTATGTAAATACAACAGTCTTTCTTTCAAATAATCATATTGTGCTGAGTGGTTAGTTGAGAGTTAAAGGTGAAATGTTTAATGTCCTGATGTCAGTTTATCTCTGCTGAGGGAAGAGACTGTCAATCCTCACCCACACATACACACATATATACACACATATATATATACATATATATATGTATATATATATATATATATATACATATATATATACTGTCTCTTCCATATAAATGTTTAGTTAGGAAAGCTGATATTTGTGGTGTTTAACCTTCATTTACAGAGGTTAGTGTCTGCAGACTGAATAAGAAACCTGCAGCTGCCAAAGTCAAAGTCTCTGAAATGTGAGAAACTGAAATGAAATCCTACAAAGTCGCAGAAACAGTAGAGTCCTTCTGTTGTAAATCTGTCCTGATATCCTCTAAATATCTGACTGATGACTGACTACACATCACTGTTTCATCACCAAGTGATAAATTATTATTCACAGGTCAACAAACGAACTGTCAGCTCCGAGGAAAACTGGTCCTGAAGTTTGTAGATTTGGCTTCTAAACAGACTTCTGGAGATTTCTGATGATCTTTGCTCTCCATCATCAGATCAGATCAGATCAGATCAGAGGAGAAACCAAACCTGCTGCTTCAGATGAGTCTCATGTTCAGAAAGATCAGACTGAACAGGTTGGACCTCGTTCCAATCTGTACGCTACAAACACTCAACATTACCCTCTGTCTGTCTGTCTGTCTGTCTGTCTCTCTCTCTCTCTCTCTCTCTCTCTCTCTCCAGTGATTCAGCCTCTATCAGTTCATGAATCTTCTCCTCTGTCTGTTCTAAACAGCCGGAGTCTGGTCACTCTGTCCTGCCGCACAGGAAGTGATGCGTTTTACGTTTCCGGTTTGTTTGGAATCAACAGAAGAAGAAGAACTGGGTAGTTAGCATGAGCAGCGATAGCCACCATGACTGAACAGACAGAGAGAAGAGAAACTCGAACTGCAGCAACAGAAAATCCAAGCTCCGCCCACACTGTTTGATTGACAGGTGATCTGTGGGAAGAGCAGCAGAAACACCACAGTGAGGCTGAGGGAGGAAGATGGAGATTGAATAAAAAGCATTAACACTGTAAAATCACCACTAAAACAACTGGAGTGTTTTATGGCCTTGGCCTCCATTCTGCCTGGTTGTTGTTTGCTGACTTTGTGTTGCAGCTTCATTACAAACTATATGAGTCTGTTTCAGGCTACAGTGCGTCTTTATACTGAAACCTTTAAGAGTGGAACAACAGCTTTGTTGCACAGCAATACATTTTTTCTGAACTTTCTGATCCTGAAAATGAGAAAAGTCTATAGATGAAGGATCAGTTACAGTCAAACCTTCAGTCAGCAGATTATCAGTGAAGTAATCAGCAGGAACAAAATCACTGTCATGTTTCTTCACCGCATCGCTTCTCAACAAAGAACAAGGGACAATAATCTGACATGTGCAGAGGAGTGGAAAGACTGACGAGAGAGAGAGAGAGAGAGAGAGAGAGAGAGAGAGAGGCAGGAAGAGAGTTATATGGATGAACTGGTTATCAGACCCTCCCAGACAGTCATGGCCAATATGAGCCCAGTGTGTTTTAATGGGCTGTTATTGCCACAGGGATTAATGGAGCCGGAGCAGGAGGGAGACTGCAGGACAGCCACACTTCCTATTAGTCAGCTGGCTGTTCACCGGCAGCTAATGAGCAGGTAATCCTCAGGTTATTTGGCTCTTTACAAAGGTCCGGCGACTCAGCGCCTGCAGGTCTCGCTCAAATGTAGAAAATCATTACGAGGCAAAATAGGAGCGGAGGACGCTGGGACCGAGCCGCGCACAATACCAGGCAATTTTTAAATTCCCTCTCAGGTTTGAGAGGTTATGAGCAGACTGTCACTGTGTTAATACAATATATTACAGTACTAACTGCTGCACTGTAGGAATGTGTGTGGAGCCATGAAGTGGCAGCATGACATATTAAAACAAACCATGTTCAGAAGCTGGACGACCTTTATGAGACTCAACAGGACTGGAGGAGCTCAGCTTCCTGCTTTCAAACACACCGGTCCAGATTCACTAAAACTTCTGGAGCAGAAAAGTTCTGGAGCTTATTCACTAAGAAACTGATGCAAAGTAAGTTGTGGCACAAACAAGCCGTGGAAAAGCGCTGTGGGCAGCGGACAGCCGCTTCCTCAGGCCGATCCTCCGGCCCTGAAGCCCTTCACAACTGAAAGCCCTCTGCCTGCTGTCTGACCTGCTGCTGATGCTGCGTCCTGCAGCGAGGACAAACTCTGTCAAAGTCTTTCACCTCCTTTCACAGGATCTGATACGGCTACAACCATCTGGTTGGTGTGGAGAAATGTTAGTGGAATGGGCGTAATCTGGATTTGCAAAATGACGAGATTTACACATAATTCACATGCGACTAACAGGCAGCTTTCCACTCACTGAGCAGCCAGGAGTGTTAGCAAGCAAACACCAGCAACTCAACGCAACCTGCTGTAACAACATGACACACCACAGTTCAGTACAGTTCAGTACAGTACAGTTCAGTACAGTACAGTATAGTTCAGTACAGTACAGTTCAGTACAGTACAGTACAGTACAGTTCAGTACAGTTCAGTACAGTACAGTACAGTTCAGTACAGTACAGTTCAATACAGTACAGTACAGTACAATACAGTAAAGTACAGTACAGTACAGTTCAGTACAGTACAGTTCAATACAGTACAGTACAGTACAGTACAATACAGTAAAGTACAGTACAGTACAGTTCAGTACAGTACAGTTCAATACAGTACAGTACAGTACAATACAGTAAAGTACAGTACAGTACAGTACAATACAGTAAAGTACAGTACAGTACAGTACAGTACAGTACAGTACAATACAGTAAAGTACAGTACAGTACAGTTCAGTACAGTACAGTTCAATACAGTACAGTACAGTACAATACAGTAAAGTACAGTACAGTACAGTACAATACAGTACAGTACAGTACAGTACAGTACAGTACAGTACAATACAGTAAAGTACAGTACAGTACAGTACAGTACAGTACAGTACAATACAGTAAAGTACAGTACAGTACAGTTCAGTACAGTACAGTTCAATACAGTACAGTACAGTACAATACAGTAAAGTACAGTACAGTACAGTACAATACAGTACAGTACAGTACAGTACAGTACAGTACAATACAGTAAAGTACAGTACAGTACAGTACAGTACAATACAGTAAAGTACAGTACAGTACAGTACAATACAGTACAGTACAGTACAGTACAGTACAGTACAGTACAATACAGTAAAGTACAGTACAGTACAGTTCAACACTCTCAGCCTGACTGTAATCTATTTACCCAGAAGTAGACTATTGTAATGAGTAGAAGCTATATAGGAGCAAACTGTTAGTAAACAGAAGCAGACTGTAATGAGTAGAAACTAAACAGAAGCAGACTGCAATGAGTAAACTAAGCCTCCCTCCTCTCCCTGCCAGGCCAGCAGGTCGATCTGCCCTCCATCATGTTTTGTTATGCTAATAATGAACAAACCCCATCAGACCAGACTGGCGAACACAGAGTTATCAGCTCACACTCAGCAGCAGACTGTGAATGTGGCAGAGGGACGGCACGAGTTTGGCAACTGGTTGTTAGATAAAGGAAACAGGCATCTGGTAAAATGATAAAGGATAATTTTGCTTTTTGGGTTGAACTGTTGGAGTTTGTTTCAGCCTTGTGTGTAGGAGAGCAGCGCCCACTGTAAAGATCTACAGTGAAGTAAATGATGAAATGTTGAACATGATCAATCATCATGACGTCAAAAACTAAGAAAATAAAGCCAGGTTGAAAATAACCAAAATTATCCTTTAAAACAAAGTGAAGTGAAGGGAGTCAGACTCCGACTTTAAACAAGAACCATTTAGTGCTGGAGAGAAAAGACACAACAGTGGTGCACTAATACAAAAGGGGTCCTTGAGGGGTACCAAGCATAATTGAGGGGTACCAGGGATTCCTGAGGGGTACCAGGAGTCCTTGAGGGGTACAATGAATCCTTGAGGAGTATGTGGGGTCTTTGATGGGTACAAGGAGTCCTTGAGGGGTACAAGGAGTTCTTGAGGGGTACCAGGAGTCCTCGAGAGGAACCAGGAGTCCTTGAGGGGTGCCTTGGATCCTTGAGGGGTACAAGGAGTCCTTTAGGGGTACCAGGAGTCCTCGAGGGGTACCAGGAGTCCTCGAGAGGAACCAGGAGTCCTTGAGGGGTGCCTTGGATCCTTGAGGGGTACAAGGAGTCCTTTAGGGGTACCAGGAGTCCTCGAGGGATACCAGGAGTCCTTGAGGGGTACCTGGGGTCCTTGAGGGCTACTAGGAGTCCTTGAGGGGTACCAGGAGCCCTCGAGGGGTACAAGGAGTCCTTCAGGGGTACCTGGGGGTCCTTGAGGGGTATAAGGAGTCCTTGAGGGGTACCTGGGGGTCCTTGAGGGGTACAAGGAGTCCTTGAGGGGTACCTGGGGATCCTTGAGGGGTACCAGGGGTCACCCACAAAATGAGGAATAGTTTAATTTCACTATAATTTAATTGACTAGAAATGATCCCAGAATGTGTAATGACTATTCTCATCACGTCTTTCATTCTGATCAGTAATATTGACCCATAGTTGCATTCGCATTTTTAAATTGCTTTTATAATGAAATGTTGAATGTCTGTTGTTTGTTAATCTTGTAATCTTTAATCTTCCCGGCACCTATTGCAGCTCAGCTGTCCCTGATTCGGCTGCCCAAGGTTTCTAACATCTCTTTTCCTAATAAGATTTTCTTGTGAGTTTTTCCTTGTATGGAGCTGTTATGTCTTAATAAAATCTGCTTTTGTGTGTATTGTGCGTTTCCTGAATTCTGTCCTATATCATTCTGTTCTGTGGTTGACTGTTGATCAGTTAGATCTAGTTTGGCTCATTCTCTGTGCAGTTCTTTGAGACAGGCTGTGATAAAGAGTGATATAAATAAATGAACTTGAACTTGAACTTGTATGATGCTGTAATGAAATGTTTGTTGTAGCGTCTGTAACCTTGTGCTGCTTTTTTGGCCAGGTCCCTCTTGAAAAAGGGCCATAATAATCTCAATGAGGCTAACCTGGATTAATAAATGTTAAACAAACAAACAAAAAAAATTATCTCCCTATATACTGTACATATGGACAATTGCACAATTCAATACTAAAACAACAACAAACGTCTTCCCATGAGGTTCCCTGGGAATAAATCTTATCAAATGTGGGTCAGTGACATGAAAACATTTGAGAAGTGCTGCTCTGCATGATCTTCAACACATATATACGATATATCACGATGTGTTTTGTCTTCAACACATATGTGACTGATGAACCCGGTCATCAGGTCATCTAGCTGAGTTCTGGACTTAGGAAGTTCATCAGTGAATAGATATTTTAGTGGCTTTTGGCAGAGGCAAACTTCTGACGTAAAATATAATTTGTAGTCATTTATCTGCAGGGGTTTAACACCAGGAGGTGAATTAGAATACATTTCATTTCCCATGATATTGAAAAACATCATTAATTTGTACTGGAACAGAGCCAGTCACATTACTGTTCTGTCCTCAATGTTACACATCATTTTAATTTTCAAGCTTGTGTCATGTTGCTGAGGGGGGAGAAAAACAATGTTATTTTCAACTAATAATCTGTCCTGACAGTCTTGCCACTGGCTGCACTAACCTTTTTAAATATTAATCATTCAATGTGACTGTGTTGGTTTGTCCTGCTGTAATGCGCTCTCATTAGATTGGATGGGACTGGGAATGTGGACAATATCTAGAACAGATCGGACAACTTGGGACTCATTAGAACTATATTATCTGTAATGGAAAGTCACTTCGTCTGACCGCTGGACCTACATCGACTGTCATGCTGCATTCATATCGCCTAGGACAGACAGTAGATACCAGCTTCCTACTAGAAAATACTGTTCACTCAGATATATTCATTTCTAATAAAACCAACCAAACTAATTTTATCACAAAAGTAATTTTGTAACTGAGAGCGGCTTGCACAGGATTGGCTTCCTTACAGGAAAACTCCTCTTCCACAGTCTGTTGGTCAGTACTACAATACTGACCAACAGTCTGTAGTACTGACCAACAGACTGTAATACTGACCAACAGTCTGTAGTACTGACCAACAGTCTATAGTACTGACCAACAGTCTGTAGTACTGACCAACAGACTGTAATACTGACCAACAGACTGTAGTACTGACCAACAGTCTGTAGTACTGACCAACAGACTGTAATACTGACCAACAGTCTGTAATACTGACCAACAGACTGTAATACTGACCAACAGTCTGTAATACTGACCAACAGTCTGTAGTACTGACCAACAGTCTGTAATACTGACCAACAGACAGACTGCTGCCCTTGAGCAAGGCACTGAATCCCCAATGACTCAGTAGAAACCAGTAGAAGACTGTGTTGTACTGATCAGCTCCCAGTAGAAACCAGTAGAAGACTGTGTTGTACTGGTCAGCTCCCAGTAGAAACCAGTAGAAGACTGTGTTGTACTGGTCAGCTCCCAGTAGAAACCAGTAGAAGACTGTGTTGTACTGGTCAGCTCCCAGTAGAAACCAGTAGAAGACTGGTTGTACTGGTTAGCTCCCAGTATGAAATTGTAGGACTGAATGAGAAGCAGGGTGGAAAAACACGTTAACTGTTGACTAAACTGACCTCAGACTTTCCAGTAAAAGTCTAACATTTCTGTTCTGTGTAACAAACCCCGCCCCTTTGGCTCCTGAGGAGGATAAAACAAACCACACAACATATTTTCAAATGGTATTTGGGCCAGCTCTGCCTGCTAGCATGTTATGTTTAAACATGAAGAGGTTCACCAGCAGCATGTTTACAGCAGAAAGCTGCTGCCATGATATTTGCATTTCACAGGAGGATCGTGTCAGAAACGATCACTTCACCTGAAGACGTCACATCCATCCTCCAGATGCTTTTCAGATCCGCTGTGAGACATCAGGTCTACCTTTTCCCCTCTGAGGACAGCTTGTGTGTAGAGAGCCTGTAGAGTCGTGTCCTGCTGAAGAGGAGACACCCTGCTGTAGGGCTGTGCAAAAAATCGATACAGCTGAGTATTGCAATATTTTTTTCCACGATACTGTATCGATTTTCCAGCCCCTCGTATCGATACATTAAAAAAAAATTATTCATGTTTTAAATGGATTTAAAATGTCCTTAAATTTCCCTCAAATCCCTTTGAATTAAATAGTTTTGACTCAATTTGTCTGCGTGTCCGGAGTTATCAATATAATGTGATGTACATATTAGACTACCCAGAGGTGGTACACCGCATGTTGTATTTTCAGCTCTATTTTAAAATTTTCAGTAAATTATGTAGAGTATTGCAATGTATCGTGATACAATTGTATCGTGACCCATGTATTGTGATACGTATCGTATCGTGAGGTCCTTGCCAATTCCCAGCCTTACCCTGCTGCAGGTCAGTCTGGATCAAAGCAACAGCTGCTTTCTGAAGTGTAAACTGGGTGAGGCGGAGCAGCTGGAGGAACAAGATGCTGCTCAGCCTAGCTAGCTGTGCAGTATGATGCTGTAGTTAAAGTTCCTGCAGTGCTGGAAGAACCCAGAGAACCACATCATTAACCCAGTGAACTGTCAGGAAGAACAGATCCACTGTACTAGCTGTTAGCGGTCTGTCAGTATCACAGGAGCCTGTTAGCCAAAATGTTTCGTTAGCTGTCCAAACTTGATACATTCCAAACCTGTTACACAAAACTGCTTTAGCTCAATCTAGTTGTAACAAAAATATTTGCCGGCAAAAAATAGTTTCTTTCACATATAGATTAGCTACTGCAGTTGCAAAGCTTACACACATCAGAGAGACTGTAACACCGGCTGAGCGAGCATCACTCAGCACAAAGTGAGAGAGTGATGTGACTCTGCTGCGACACACATTTCATCACACTGTTAAACTAGTTAGTCAAACGCTGACGACTCATCAGCTTCAGCACTGCAGCTGAAATCTGAAGGAAGCAAGGAGCCAATCAGATGATCATGTGGTGTGATACAGGGAGGCATCAACAAAACCTCCAGTGAGGCTGCGTGGAAATTCAAAACTATGTTAAATTCACAACAATTCAATAAATTCAGTAAACCACAGAAAACAAAAACTAAAGTCAATAGTTCTATACAGCAGTGGTTCTATATAACAGTGGCTCCCAGCTCCAGTCCTCAGGACTAAGAGTTCCTCTGGTTTTCCATCCTACCAGGTTCCAGGTTCGGTATTCAGGTCTAAATCAGTTCCTGTTAGACTAGAATGAAAACCAGCATTCCTCAAGTTGGGAACCCTAACCCTATAGAACCATAACAAACTGGTAAAAAAGAACCCAGTGTGGTCTTGAAATGTTCTTTTGATACTGCTGATCTGAAGCATTTCAGGTTCTCTTCTCTATGTGGAACCATTTCATCAAGAACCTCTCTGACCACCGGCCGGTTTGTCTGGCTTTAAAAAAAAACTTTCTGAAAGGATTCTTCATGTGGTTCTGCTGTAGTCCAAGAGCAGAACATAGACCCTTCATGTTGTCAGGGTGACGGCTGCTGACAGCCCCCCCCCCCCCCCCCCCCCCCCCCGGGGGTTTCTTCTCTCTGCGGTACCAAATGAAATATTGATCAGGGTTTATACATTCACTCTTTGCTCGGCCGAGGCTTTTTACTTCTGTGAGCGTCAGGCTTTGTTCCTCCTCCTCTGTCTCCGCTCAGCTGCAACACAATCTCAGAACAGTGTAGGCGCTGAAAAGCGGCATGCAACGGGCAAAGACTAAACACTGGAACCAAACGAGGAGTTATAATGACAAATGGCATCGGCCGTGTTACCAGACCATTCCCAAGCAGATCGGTAAAGCTCGTCGAATGCTAAATGGCCGTCTGCTTATCTGCAGGCTTCAGAAGCTCCGAACAAACTGCTGCCTTTGTGCTGCGTCCACAGACCATGTAGAGATGACTGGGTGGGATGGCTGCAAACCAGGAAGATATGGGGAGATGGGGGGGAGGGGAGGGGGGGGGGCAGCTGTGGTACAGAAACAGTCTGGAGGGAGCAGAAAGTAGAAAGTAGAAAGCAGGAACCCTTCGGCCGGTTTCCATCAGAAGTCTGACCTTCGTCTCCTCGAGTCTCAGCAGCTTCAGCTGAGACGAAACTGTTGAAGCAGGAAGGGAAACGACCTGCAGCTGAACACGGTTCGGTTCGGTTCGGTTCGGTTCGGACCGGTCCACATCAACCAGCTGCAGTCCTGCATGCTGTTTGGTTAAACTGTGGAAGAGTGTGGTATTAACACCTGCTCCTCACGCTGCCATCTAACTGCTAACAGGACAGTTTCTCTGCAGCGCCGGGTCAAGACTGCGTTCCTAAAACTCCAATTTAGACCATAAAACACCGAAGCTGCTCTCCAAGTCGGAGCGAGCCTCATCTCACTAATAGCTTTTCTAAACGAAGCAATATCAGTCCAAACTTGGTTCCAGCCAGAACTCTCAGCCTTATTAGAGAACAAACCGATCAATCTGTCCTGCAGCCCGCTGGCACTAAAACACATGCAGAGCAGCGGCTGCATCTGTATACGCATCGATCATATCAGGCATGAAAATACATTACAACCCTCATCTATTTACATTTGCCATTTAGGTAATCACAACTCTGGACGGAGCAGGTGGCGCAGGGCCAGATGTAATCCAGGTTTCTCTGCTACTAGAAAGGCCGAAGGACCGAGGGAAGAAGAGCAGCTCGTCATGAAGAGAAATAAAATGAAAATATACAGTTAAAACTACGATTTACTGTCAGGATCGCCCAAGAGAACCAAAGAACAGCAGAACAGAACAGAACAGAACAGAACAGAACAGAACAGAACAGACAGAATAGAACAGAACAGAACAGGACAGAACAGACAGAATAGAACAGAACAGAACAGAACAGACAGAACAGACAGAATAGAACAGAACAGAACAGAACAGAACAGACAGAACAGACAGAACAGACAGAATAGAACAGAACAGAACAGACAGAACAGGACAGAACAGACAGAATAGAACAGAACAGAACAGAACAGACAGAACAGACAGAATAGAACAGAACAGAACAGAACAGAACAGAACAGAACAGAACAGACAGAATAGAACAGAACAGAACAGGACAGAACAGACAGAATAGAACAGAACAGAACAGAACAGACAGAACAGACAGAATAGAACAGAACAGAACAGAACAGAACAGAACAGAACAGAACAGAACAGAACAGAGCAGACAGAACAGAACAGACAGAACAGAACAGAACAGACAGAACAGACAGAACAGGACAGAACAGAACAGAACAGAACAGAACAGAGCAGACAGAACAGAACAGACAGAACAGAACAGAACAGAGCAGACAGAACAGAACAGAACAGACAGAACAGACAGAACAGAACAGAGCAGACAGAACAGAACAGACAGAACAGAACAGAACAGAGCAGACAGAACAGAACAGAACAGACAGAACAGACAGAACAGAACAGAACAGAACAGACAGAACAGAACAGAGCAGACAGAACAGAACAGAACAGACAGAACAGAACAGAACAGAACAGAACAGAACAGAACAGAACAGAACAGACAGAACAGAACAGACAGAACAGAACAGAACAGAACAGAACAGAACAGAGCAGACAGAACAGAACAGAACAGACAGAACAGACAGAACAGAACAGAACAGAACAGAACAGAACAGAACAGACAGAACAGAACAGAACAGAACAGAACAGAGCAGACAGAACAGAACAGACAGAACAGAACAGACAGAACAGAACAGAACAGAACAGAACAGAGCAGACAGAACAGAACAGAACAGACAGAACAGAACAGAACAGAACAGAGCAGACAGAACAGAACAGAACAGACAGAACAGAACAGAACAGAACAGAGCAGACAGAACAGAACAGACAGAACAGAACAGACAGAACAGAACAGAACAGAACAGAACAGAACAGAACAGAACAGAGCAGACAGAACAGAACAGAACAGAACAGACAGAACAGAACAGACAGAACAGAACAGAACAGAACAGAGCAGACAGAACAGAACAGAACAGACAGAACAGAACAGAACAGAACAGAACAGAGCAGACAGAACAGAACAGAACAGACAGAACAGAACAGAACAGAACAGAACAGAACAGAACAGAGCAGACAGAACAGAACAGAACAGAACAGACAGAACAGAACAGAACAGAACAGAACAGAACAGAGCAGACAGAACAGAACAGACAGAACAGAACAGACAGAACAGAACAGAACAGAACAGAACAGAACAGACAGAACAGAACAGAACAGACAGAACAGAACAGACAGAACAGAACAGAACAGAACAGACAGAACAGACAGAACAGAACAGAACAGAACAGACAGAACAGAACAGAACAGAACAGAACAGAACAGAGCAGACAGAACAGAACAGACAGAACAGAACAGAACAGAACAGACAGAACAGAACAGAACAGAACAGAACAGACAGAACAGAACAGAACAGAACAGAACAGAACAGAGCAGACAGAACAGAACAGAACAGAACAGACAGAACAGACAGAACAGAACAGAACAGACAGAACAGAACAGACAGAACAGAACAGAACAGAACAGACAGAACAGACAGAACAGAACAGAACAGAACAGAACAGAACAGAACAGACAGAACAGACAGAACAGAACAGAACAGAACAGACAGAACAGAACAGAACAGAACAGACAGAACAGAGGAGAACAGCTGCAACAGGAACAAATAAATAAAGTTTTGATTGATTGATTGATTTTCTCACATGATTTTAAATTTGAACAGTGATTTGAACAGAAAGTGGGTCGAGGAAAAGTCACACAGACAGATTGAGATATTTCAGCTGGAAAACTGGAATGGCATTTGTCCTCAACACACACACACACACACACACACACACACACACACACACACACATTGTTGCGTTGCATTGCATTGTTTTGTTGTGTTTGTGACTGGGCCTGAGAGGCGTTCAGGTGCTCAGAGAAGCTCAGTTAAAAGTATTTATCTCCTCAGTTCTCTGCAGCCTCTGGAGGATTTGCTGTCTGATACTAAAGACTCCAAACTTCCCAAATCATCACATCATATAAATCCGGACTGTGAGGACCGCTAGAGGACGGAGGATCAGTTTGGTAAAGACCGGCTCTCTGGCTCTCTGCCTTCCTGCCGGAGATGCCGGATGGAAATTCTCAGGCTGTTAGGCAATAATATGTTAATATGTTAATATGTGAACCCAAGTTATGGATATTCACCTCACACATCTGTATGCAAATGCTGCGGCTAAAGGAAAGCTCTTCAGGCAGAGTCAGCTGCTGTAAAGCTGCTTGTTGTGGGACGACTTCCAAATTACACTGAGAACAGAAACCAAAAATAAACACAATGTTGATTCAGCCGCAGCTCAGAGGATGAAGCGTTCTGCGCTTCAGAGCGGAAACTAAACACTCAACCCTGCAAATACTATAATG